>NC_067140.1:77825908-78125908 GCF_903995435.1 Acomys russatus
CTTCATCATAGCTGTAACTTTACTAGTTTATTTTAGATGCTTTAAAAACCCCAAGGTCAAAACTGACATTACAAAAATGTCAAAATGCCATGTTCTCATGGCTTAATCTGATAAATGATATTGAATAACAAAGCAGTACAGCACCCAAGAGCCATCCAACATGATTTTTGATGGGGAAATGATGAATGTCTCCTCTGTGAGATGGGGCAAGAGACAAGAAACTCCTCAGAATAAGTCTAATAGATGGTTCCCACAACTCCTACTCACAGAAGCAGGAAATTTTACTGAGGTAAATGAAAGGACACTAAACCAAGCGAATGGGCTTCTGTATTTATATTGTAAAGATGCAGATTCTCCCTAATGTGATCCTATACATCTAGGGTAATATCAATCAGTATGGCAACGGTATGTAAGTATGTCAAAATTCACAAGCTGATTTTAAGATTCTAAACAGAGTCAAGAGCTCCAGAGCTCAAGCAATCTTTTCTCCCCAAATAATCTTGGAGAAGAACAAAGTGAGATTATTTGCTCTTTCAGATATCAAAGTGTATCACAAGGACATAGCAAATAATTAAACAAGAACAGACTAATAAAACAAAGAGGTAGAAGCTGGGCATGGTGGTGCATGTCTGTAATCTCAGCACCCAGGAGGCAGAGGCAGGCAGATTTCTGTGAGTTCGAGGCCACCCTGGTCTACAAAGTGAGTCCAGGACAGCCAGGCTACATGGAGAAACCCTGTCTTGCAAAACAAAAAATAAAAATTAAACAACAGCAACAACAAAAAACCAAAGAAGAAGAAGAAGAAGAAGAAGAAGAAGAAGAAGAAGAAGAAGAAGAAGAAGAAGAAAGAGGTAGAACAGGTTGGGGAATCAAAGACATATATGGATAAAAACTCCATGTTTAAATTTATTTGCAAAGAAAATCAATGAAATGGGATGCATTTTGCATAAAAATAGTACTAGGTCTAGTGAACATCTCCATGCAAGAAAATGAGGCTTTACAGACAAGAAAATATTCACATCCATATGGAAGCAGGAAACACAGCACACTAAAATCAGTTGAACAATTCCACATGCAGATGGAAAAGAGAAAACAATAATGTTTCAAAAAGTAAGTTAAGAGATATCTTCATGATCAAGGAGAAAGCCAAGATCATTTTAACTTGTTAAGAAAGAAGGCACTAGACAAAAGACAAACATTAACAACTGCTATATGAAAATTAGTAACTTTTGTTAGAAAAAAACAATAAAAAAAACCCTAGACTGTGGTGATAAGAGGCAGATCAACAGAATAGGAAGAACTGTTTTGAATACCTACAACTGATGAGAGGCTGTATGAAAAGCTTTTATGAAACACTGAGTAACACACAAAAAAATAGAATATTTGAGTAGGGACATACTTATATAGAAATCCATACAACCAGGAAACATTAAATGATGATTGACCTCATCAGTGAGTAAGAGATTGCTAATTAAAACCACAAAGGGCATCATTCTAGAAAGATAAAGTTTAAATGTTCCCTTGTTCCAAGTGTTGGGGAACTGAGAGTATGTTCAAATTGGTGCAGCCACTTTGGAAGACTGACTCAAGATGCATTCATGGCCCAGCAACTCCAACAACTATTTTTTTTTTTTTTTTTTTGTAATAGCTGAATATGGTAACATCTGAATGCCCATGAACAATGAAACTGATAACAAAAGTGTGTCATACTGATGCAAGCAATAACATGAAGCAATTAAAAGAAACTACATAATTATATTCAGGAAATATACAAGCAATGTATACTAAAACCTTTTAACCACAAAGGAATATAATAGCCATAGATCACGTATTAACTTTTAACAATTAAAATTAATCATGGTATCATAATTTTAGGTACTTGTTCTCTCCAGGAATGAAGAAAAAAGAGATATGCATGGAATACTGGACAGAGTGGAATATGAAATAGTAGTAGTAATTATGTGCTAAGTTTTGTCCTGACTGTCAGATACACATGGCCAGAATTGCCATTAGTGCACTTTTCTGGAGGCAATAAAATATTCACTGTAGTTTAAATTAACTTTGAAAATAGCATTCTCTCTGTTGAGCATGTGTGAGGGAGAATCAGTGATGTAGGAGACCTGTTCTCTCAGAGCTAATTTTCTAATGAAGAGAGAAGATACACAAAGCTGTTGAGGAAGTAAAGTTATTCTCTCCGAAAGAAGAAAGAATTTTCAAATTGTTGTAAGGATTAGCGTTCATACAGAAATATTGTTCTATTGTTCCCACTAATAGAAGCACATTAAGGCCATAAGTAGAGCCATTATTCTCCAACAAAGAAGTCTTAGAAGGCTGGTGAATGCTTATATTTCTTTACGTAGACAGACTCATGTGAGGGTATCACATCCTTTCGAAGAACCAAATGTGCAGGATAAGGAACTTGGATCTCCCAGAAGTCTCATCCTCGGGAGCTGGCTCTCTTGTCCTGGAATTCAGTCTTTCTTAGGGCAAAGGATACATATTCTCTCTTTACTTTCATCCATCATCCTCGCTCCTAGTTACTTTGGCCCCCCCTCCCTTTGTTTCCTCCCTCCCAGTTACTTTGACTAGCAGAAGGAGCATCATCCTAGTCACTGCTTGAGCTCATGCTAAGATTCCTGCTGGACAAGCACACCAGCCCAGGCGCACTTGAGCCACCAGTGGGACTTCTGTGAGCACAGAGGAGGGAACAAGCGCATGCGCATATCTGCATATACATGGAGGCAGCTCTTCCAGGTTCATAGGTTTCGCAGAAGCACTCACTGAGAACCCTTGATCTGGGATAACAAACCTGACAGAACCACTCTTATTAATGCCGGAAAGTCCTCTCTGCCTAGGATCTTAATAGCTGGAGGTCGCACAAGAAGCGCCATGATCCTGTTTTGGAGAATAATAGTGCTTCAAACATTCGGAGCACCATTCCTCTAAAGCACTCAAAATGCTTCCCGCTTGGCACTTCCACGAGTGTTGATAGCTCTTAACTCTTCAAGCTTCCCAGACACCAAAGAAACAGGCTTAGGGTGAAAATTATTGGCATTGTTAAATGCGCACAAAAGATACTCCCAGAACGCTTGTCAAGCATTGTCCCACAGGCAATAGAAAAGTACTTTCAAACACTCAGCGAGATGACGGGTCAACAGCAGATTCAAGTCTAATTGTCAGTGCTCTAATGAGAAGGAAGCCATGCTTCAAGATCATCCCTGCTTGCCTTAGGGACCCTGCTGTTTCTCCCTGGGCTTGTATGGTAGCTTTCTTCTTTACTCCTGTAGCCATGCTTATAGTTCTAAAGAACCTTATTAATTTCAGAATTGTTCTATGTCCACACTATACAGCACAGAAGCCAGATGTGGCCAGTAAACTCCTGAAACGTAGCTTAGACATTGGGAAGTTGAATTTTTAAGGTTTTAAATAGAGTCACATGTGTTCACAGCAACTGCTGTTTGCCTGCTAGCTAGCTAGCTGCCTTGCTTACACGTCAGACTGGGTCTCACCACATTACTTAGGCTCATCTTGAGCTACTAGGTTGAAGTGATTCTTGGCCTTGGCCTCCCATGGAATAGACCTTCAGGTGCATCCTATGCACATAGCACAAGCTGTTAAATTCAAAGGCTCGGCAGTAGGTCCTCCATGCCTGCTCTACCTTATGTCTTCAGCAACACAAGGCTTACAGGAGTTATCAGGGAGGGAGTAAGGTACACACAGATGGGAGTGTATCTCCTGGACAATAGAAGGGATTCACAACACAGGTCTGTCACCGACAGGGCTCTTTTTTTTTTTTTTTTTTTTTTTTTAACCTTTGAACTGTTCATTTGCTTAGGATGACAAAGCTTTTCTGTGAACATTTTCATCAAGAATGAAACACTATATCCAGGTAGTCGTGGGTCATGTCTTTAATCCTGGCACCCGAGAGGCATAGCCAGGCAGGGATCTGTGAGATTGAGGACAGCTTGGTTTACAGAGCGAGTCCCAGGACAACCAGAGCTACACAGAGAAACTCTATCTCAGAAAAGAAGGAGGAGGAGGAGGAAGAGGAGAAAGAGGAGGAGGAGGAGGGGAGGAGGAGGAGGGGAGGAGGAGGAGGGGAGGAGGAGACACTATTTAAATTCGTCCTCTTGTAGACCCTGTTAGACTATAGGCTCCAATTTGCATTGTCTACTACAGTGAGCTCCAGAGGGGGATCATTTCACCTCTGCCCCCAAATCATTCGTTATCATCTATAAAATACAGCCCAGCCTCCCAACTTTTCCCTGAAGGCTCTCCCTACTCTGACTACAACCTCTCCTTTCAGCACCTTGGGTACCAGACATTCACTTGGACCAGACCAGGGCTAGCTGCACTGTTACGGACGATATTTCCATTTCCTCCAACACAACTAAGTGTCATTCCTCCTATAGTATTTACCAACTGGCCCCAAATCCAGGAGCCAGCATGCATGTATGCCTCGTGAAGTAGACGTTAGCCTCTGGAAATCATTCTTGTGCAGCCCCGGTATTAAGACTGAGGCAGGCTAACAATTAAGATGTAATATGAATAAATTAATAAACTATATATAAAAAAAGACTGAGTCAGGCTCATCAGCTACTTCCTATATATTTGCCCAAATTAGGTAGATTGTACAGAGTTGCCTTGTTTTGCTCAACTGCATCACTGAAAAGAGCCTACCAAAATTATAAACATATAGGTGATCTGGGTAAAAGGCAATCCAAGCACGGTAAGAAAAAAGCTATATAAAGGAAAAGCATCTTGCTTGGATTCTTGGTCATATGGTAGTGTGGCTTTTGTTTGGTTGGTTTTGTTTTGTTTTCCCACAGATCCGAGTAGTCATTGCCTTAAAGAAGCTAACTACTCACAAATAAGATAGGAAAACAATGTGCTTCATATATATGAGCCTCAGAGAAGTCATATTATAATGGTGGTTTAAAGGAATAAAGAATGAGTCCTGGAATTTTATTATTCATGTTTTAAGATATTTTTAATCTAAAGATTATTTTCAAGTAAAAAATATAGTTTTTCTTTTTCAAGAAAAATAAAAACAACAAATGGCAAAAGGAGGGAAAATAATTACTCATAGTCCCATTATCCCCAGAATAGCAATAATGCATGCACAAGGTTTTTCTACATCTTAGTATATTTTTGTTTGTTTTGTGCCAGCATTTGACATTCTATTTTAAAAGTATTGTTATAGTTGGGGAATTTTTCTTATTATTAGACACATAGGCATAATTTCACTTTTTATAGCATTCCCTCAAGAGGATATACTGTTAACTACTCCTCCTTGGTTGTTTATTTAAATTATTTACAATTTGCATTCCTATAAATAAATCTTAAGGAATAGCTTTATGCATATGACTTTTTCCATATTTAGAATTATTTACTTAGAAAACATCTGAGGAAGCAGAATTCCTTGGATAAAGAATTAGAATAGTTCACTGGCTTGGATACATGGTTTTGACTTCATCGCTGTTAGGCTGAGACCTTAGCCCTAGGAAAAAACTTGAACAAGACAAGAACACAAAGGAGCTGTTGATCAGACAGTCTTCATGCCTGACCTTATGCCAGTTCTGTGTGCTGTCACGGATTACAGATGTGTCTCTGAGTTCTTTCCATTCCTATGTCCACATGCCTCCACAATGAGACTTTCAAACTCCTTCAATGAAGCTGTGACCCAGGCGTGGCCAATGGACATCAGCATACACGATATAAACAGGAGTTTGAAAATACCTGATGGGGACAGCTAGCCTTCTCTACCTACAGAGTAGAGACCCTGAAGTAGAAGACAGAAGACAGACAGGACCACATCGTGATGTCTCATTGTACATACCCAGCCAATGGCCACTCACATATGTGAGGCCATTCTACCACACACCCACCTGGCCATACATTGATGCAAGTGCTGAGAAAATATTAGCAGGCCCATCCAACAATCCAGCAAACCAAACAGTCACACACTACAAACAATGCTATTTAAAGTTACTGATTTTAAGGTTAGTTTGTCATGCAGTGCAAAGCAATTATATAAATTCTAAGCAGGATAAAGTAATTGTCAACATGTCTGCACCATAAACATGTCAGGAAATGAATTCTTTACTTGGATGGCTTTGTCTTCTAATTAATAATCAGAGGCACCCAACTCCTTGCTCAATGATAGTATGTTCTTACTATGTTATATATAGGGACAAATGTATTTGTAAATGCATATTTGAGAAAAATCTGTTGTTTTGCTTCAGAGTTCTCCTTCTGAAGAGATGACCTTTCATTTTTTAAAATGTCAGTTTCAGATATAACACAGACATCCACTTTCCTTTCAAATTGTCTTGGAGTCTGGCTCACAGTAAGAAGAAAGCAATAAAGTAGCATGTGGAATCACACCCCAAGCTCACTAAAGAAAATTGTGGTTTATGCCACTAAATACAGACACGGCATCTCCCTTCCCCCACCTCCACCAATGGCCAGATCATGCAAGCTAAAGGAAGTAGTATGTTTTTAAAGGAGAAGGGACACGTGCAGTTTCAGCAGGTGACATTTAGCCACTATTTAGCAAGATTTGCTGAATTTATCCACTTTTCAAAATATCGTTAGAGGGGTTTACACTTATTATTTCCTTATGAAATCCCAGAAGAAGGCCCTATGGGAAGAGAGCCTTTAAAGGGGCTTTATGTATGGGAAGAGGTCTCAATGTTGTCTGTTGGTCATTTTCAGCTCCAAAATGGAAAGGCAGCTTGGTTTTGAACATGGCTCTCACAGGTTGTCAACAGGAAGCCCAGTACTTGGGGCTGAAGATGACCGTGTCCATGGTCCAGAGAACAGGACGCGTCATTCTCCCTAAAACTGACTGTGTTTGGCTTCTGATCTACAGAACAGTAAGGTAACCAATTTGTGTTGTCTGTCCCGGAAACAGAATGAAAACACTCAGGCATGGAGGGGGCAATAAGTAGCTTTCCCTAACTGTTCCTAAATGTTGACTTGCAAAGCCCAAGTACCAGTTGTCACTCAAGAGCGTTGTGACCTGGTGTAAGTCTCCAGGCTCCATTCCTTTAAAAGCCATCCCCCGGTTTCCGTTTAGAGCTTAGAGAATATACAAAGAAACTTTCCCAATAAAGGGTTTTGAGTTGAATTTGTATCAGTCAAAATGAGTGTAAAGTGAACATATTATGGGACTAAAAGGATAATGTAGGCTTTCATCACACTCTAAAAATACTTTCTACAATTTTTTACTATTAACAGTGGTTGTCTGGGAAATTGTCATATAAAACTGACCTATTTTAGGTATAAGTTGAGGTTTTACTTTAATTTTTTCTGTAACTAAGTTCATCTACAAAAACTTGGGCTTAGCAGCTATTGGGACATGTATACAAACTTTAGAATGCATTATAGTCAACGCCTACTGCCATAATTACAAAAGTCACCAAAACCTACACAAACATGCTTCTTTTTTTTTTTTTTTTTTTTTTTTTTGAAAACATCTATTCTAACTCCTTTCTGGTATCCCCATTAATTTCTATTCAGGAAAGCACATTTACCTCAACCCCCCCCCCATTACAGAGTGTTTTCATTCTTTTTCCATGACAGATAATTATGAACTTCAAACAGCACAGCTTTGTTACCTTACTGTTTTGCAGCTCAGTAGTCAAACATGGTCTTCAGTGGACAATAAGTCTAGGAGAGTGTTCCTTTCTGGAATATCACTGAGAGAACTCATTCTGTTGTGTTTTCCAGCTTCTCAAAGCACTAGCATTCCTGACTCCTGGACCCTCCCTTCATCTCCAAAGCCAACAATGTATGTATCATTTTGCCAACACTTTCATTTATCTCATACTTCTTTCTCACCACAGCTAGGGGGGAAAAATAACCTTATGCAGTCATGCGATTAGATTGGGTCCACCCAGCTAAACTTAGACAATCTCACCATACTAGAGCTTTAGTTCATGGACATTGGTGAACTCTAACCAAGTGTGGTAGTCAGCTTGCCAGTACTATAGTAACTACCTGTGGTCATCAGCCCAGAGCAGGAGCAGGTTCATGGTGCCCAGGTTTAAAGACCCCCAATCATGTGTTGGTTGGCCCTGCTGCTTTTGGTGACTGCAGTTTGGCATTACATCCTGATAGGAATGCGCGTGCAAGAGACTTTCACCTCATTGTGAGCCAGGGAGCAAACAAGAAAGAAAAAGGACACAATGTGGGTTCTACGCTGTATTTCAAAGCCATGCCTCCAATGCCCTAAAGACTGTCTCCCATTAAGCCCTCCTCCTAAAGGCACTCTACTCCCTAAAAGTTCTACACTAGGAAGCTAACCTGTACTACATGGCCCTAAAGATTCTGACACGAACATTTTGGAGAGTCATGATTCTTTCTAGTATATTTTAAAAATCGTTTGTGTCTCTGTCCTCCTTAACATCCTGACAGCCATTTGTCACTTAGGAAACTTCTAAGTACTCTTAAAGCATCAAGCACCATCTTCCTGAGTATAAATGAAAACATCCAGTCCTCCACATTCCTTTAATCTGTCTACCAAAATCCATTGACAATAGCCACTATTATTTACATTTTAATTTCCCCAACTTGTCTGTCAGAGCCCTCCAACTGTACCCAAGAAATAATGCATGAGTGAATTTTCAAAGATCTAAAACTGTGAATTGTACATCTTAGAATCTCTCAATATTTAGAAAGACTAGCTGCTTAATTGATTGATCAAAACTACTTAGTATCTGGTATAGTCTAATTTGCAAGGAAACCTAAAACAAAAAGACAAAGGTAATTGGTGGTAACTTGGGAAAATATATCCTTGTAATCAAGGGATCTCATAGGAGAAAGTGAGAACATTTCAAGTTTATAAAATGCTGGAGCATCAGAATACATTTCTGCAGATCCCCAGAAAAATTAGCTGAAGAAGTGGACCCACACAGGATAGGTCCTTATACATACAACTGAAGAGACAGAGATGGGAGCTGTAACCTAGGAGGTCCCTGGAGCTAAACGCTTTCTCCAAATGGCATGTCTTCTATTTAGCTTAATAAAAAGCCTTTGTTCTGGTTTGGGAATGAAATGTCCGCCATGTGTTCGGACAATTGTCTCCCATCGGTGGTACTGCTTTGAAACACTTCAAAAGCCCTAATCAAAGGGCCTTTTGGACGAAGTGGTTTTCTATGTGGTTTCTGAGTGGCTTAGCCCTGTCCCTGAACCCTGTTCCACTGTGATGTAAGGAGGTAAGGAATTCCAACTGCTGAATCTTGACACCATGGACAGCCCACTGCTCTACTTTTCCTGTGATGATGGACTGACCATATAATGCTTAGCTGGCAGTGAAAAAACAACAGCAAACCCCTCCTCTCTTAAGTAGCCTTTGCAGGCATTTCAACACAGCATTGAGAAAAGTAAATACAACTTTCTAGACTTAATGTGAGTCTCCACCTACAAATCAGTCTCCCCCTTGAACTGAAGTGATGTTTCCCAGGAGAATGGTTGAGTGTACAGGATTCTCTTCAGGGAACTGGTTCTGCAAAGCATCAAAAGGACAAAACTTGGTCTACTGGTAGACTAACCATGAAATTGGGTTCAATGAAATGAAGGGATCTATTGTGTGAGGGGTGGTGGATGGCCCAATGATGTTTCTAGACTTCAGTCAAAGAGATCATTGCTTTTGAATTAGAGAGACACCCCTCTGACACTGTCACGGCTGGAAAACACAGGCCTGGGATGCATCTCAACCACCAGAGGTCTGGATAATGGGAGAGAGATCTTCCTGACTCTCCAAAGAGACTCCAATGTGAGAAAGCAGCTATAAAGATCCCGAAAATGGGCTCTGAGCTGGACCACTGACATGGCCCATGATGGAAAAGGCTTTATGAGAACAGTGCATTGGGAAACTCTCCCACAGTGGGAAGGCTTTGTTGGTCTCATTTCCAAGCCTCTGGGATGGAGGGTGCCATCAAAAAACTTTGACAGACACAGAAATGGGTGGAAAAGTAAAGATGATTGAATTAGTGGGTTGAGCAGACAGCACATTATTCAAGAATCCGTGAAAATCAATTCAGCGAGAGATGAAAAGCTGAGAAGACCCAACAGGCCCACTGGGATGCCTTGAGGGAAAATCTGCCAGAGCGCCTGCTAGCTCCAGCTCCTCCCTGCAGAGTTGCTCACCACTTCAAGAACATGGTTTCTTAGCTGACAATGATGCAGCACTCAATAAAATGTAGATTGTTATTTATTGCCTATAAGTCAAGGTGTGCTTGTGTGTGTGTGTGTGTGTGTGTGTGTGTGTGTGTGTGTGTGTGTGTAGGTGTAAACTGGACCCAAAACATTGTAAATGCTCAAGAAATGTTACATAACTTTGTTACCTCATTCATCCTGAAGGAAAATGGGTAAAATGTTCTGATTAGAACATCTGTGTTTGGTCCTGCTCACACACACAGGGCCAGCAGGCATGAGTACAATGATGGAGAGTGGGGAAAGAAGAGCAGAGGAGCATAGCAGTGCCTGTTCTGTGCAGAGAGGTAGAACTGGAGACGTGATGGTGATGAGAGGTGTGAGAGAAGCTAAGGTCAACAGTGGAACAGCTGCTTGGTGGGGTCAGAGGGATGGGGTACAACAGCCTGTAGCTTATGCAGATGTAGATTCAGGCCCTGTCCCCCAGCAGTAAAATCACCCTGGCTCTGGACAAAGACAAAAGCCCGAGATGAGGATCACATCACAATCTAGATCAGACCTTCCCAAAGGACCACTGTGGTCCATGATGCCACTGAAGACCATGTGTAGGTTGGTGGTCTTAATGCAGCTAGGGGCTAGGTTGATGTCCATGACCCATGTTACCAGGCTATTATGGTCAGGAATATGTGTCTTTAGCTGCTGAGGGGTCTTGCTGACCCTGCATCTTTTTGGGAGTGGGGAAGGATGGTCATAGGGCCTCACTGGGTACCTCTGGCTAGCCTGGACCTTGCTGTGTAGATCAGAGATCTGCCTGTCTCTACCTATGCAAGTGCTGCGGTTAAGGGCACATTCCACTAGACTCAGCCTCCTAGGATAGTCTTAATGAAAAAATATTATTCTAATGACTGTTATAATAAGTGGGTTGACAACAAATTTCTGGGGTCGGGAAGAAGGCAATTAGTTCTGTTTGTAGAATCTGCCAATTTCTGGGCTGTGAATATTTCTCTCATGACCAAGTCTGAGCTACCAAGGGCTCACAGAATTTCTGAAAATCTTAACAATGAGCTCCTGTGAGCCAGGACAAACCAGCTCACATGCTGGAACCTATTGTGACTTACCTGTAAGGAAACGGAAATTACCTGAATATTCTCTCTGTTTTCAAAGTCTCCTTCCCCTCATGGTCACAACATGTGCAGGGATCATCAGCCCATTGCACTGTCCAGCAGAGGAGCCACTCCAGGGCTCAGGCAGAGAATAGGATGCGTTACCTACGGAAAACCACTTTTTGCCAATTTCTTTGAACTTACTGGTGTTAGCTATATGGCGATGTCACAATTTGGGTGTTAGCTATTGTTCTAAATGCATGTATTTCACACTCTTAATTTTTGTCAGCAGAACATGGGACTGACTTTAGAGTATATTTTGTACCACACAAGGGTACGCATGCCACACGGCAGGAAGACAGTCCCCAAACCTGCCTGTACCCTTTGTCTTATTCATGGATTTTTAACTGCATTGGTTTGGTTTGGTTTTTTGGATTGTTTTGTTTTGTTTGTGTGTGTGTTTGTTTGTTTGTTTGTAAAAAGCTTTCCGCACCCTCTTTCCAAATGGCCCAAAGAGACCAAGAAGAGAAGGAAATCAGAAACAACTCCTATTGCATGTTAACAGCTTTTTGGATAACCCTAATCAAAAAGGCTTTTTTTTTCTCTAATGGGGGAACCCAGCATACTTTTGGATCAATATCTTCATCTTTTGTCTTTAAAAAATTCTTGGGATTAATTAAGGTTTTACCCAGATATCTAAAATTTTGCCTACCTTTTCAAAATATGAGAAATCTGTTCTTAACTGATTATCAGGGAAGTTTGGGGACAGCAGTAACCCCACTTCTCACAGCTGCCAGTCTGCTGTAGTTAGTTTGTCCTGGAATCCCTTCCATGTCCTCTCAGTGGTCAGGGCTGACAATGTGGGCCTCTCAGCCTCTGCAGCTCATAACCGGGATCATCACTAACCTCATATCTAAAGTGCCACCTGGGCTACAAATTGCTTTTATATGATAGCTATAGACATCAGAGCTGGGAAGGCAGGCTAAAGGAAGTATTAAAACAAAGGAATTTGCCTGCTTCCCACAGTGACAGTTACGTATACCACATGGAGGCCAAGAAAGCATTTGGGTTGATTTTGAGATATCTTGATTCTGATTTGTCAAGTTCAACTCTTCCCTGGTACACTTCCAAAAATGTAAAACAATGTTAACAAACAAAACAAACAAAATGAAGTTGTAAGACGACACTCCAAAGAATACAGCCACAAAACCATGAAAAAGAGGAAAACACACAGCCATAGAACTTCTTCAGAAACTCTTCAGGGAATGTCTACTTAGGCAAAGTACATTTCAATTTGAGTAAGTACAGAATTGGATTCATCAGAAATGAGCATCTGGCATCATAACTTGCCTGAGACCAAAGCCTGTCTTGGAGAAAGGTTTTGTGTTCCTCGGGCGCTCTCTCCCGCAGCATGCTTTGGGCCAGCTTCGCGGCTTCCTATTAATCTCCCAAGAAAGGAAAATGTTTTGAGTTGCAACAACTTCCTCCTTGCTTCCTTTTTGAAGGTTTTATCAAAGCAAACTAACCAAGGCCACTACTGGTTAGTCACATTGAAAGTTGTCTGAACTAAAAAGTTTTTAAAAGGAGTATAGTTCATGAGCTTACATGTATGGGTTCTTGTAAAATGACCCAGCTCTTTCAGTGGGCCTGTGTCACTGCTGGCTGACGGTGTCTATTCTGGCTAGGCCAGTCTTCTCAGATTACCCAAAATATAGGCTGCAATTCCAGCTAGATTTCACACCATTCCCTCTCCTTCTCTTGTTTGGAAATATGCTTTTCTAAGCTAGTTTGTGCCTAATGCCTTTTCCATTTTAGACTCTCAGCTGAAGTCTTCTGGTTATGAACCCTTTCTTTCACTTTTTCACCTCCTGTCGTCACCCCATCCTCACAGTTACCTCCCTCCCGAGAGTTCACCTGCGGTCATTCCCTGTCACCTGCGGTCATTTCCCATTAGTTTTCCAGCCATGCTAGAAGAATCCTTAAGGCAGAAACCAGATCTTATTATAACAATATTTTTACATTCCTTAGAACCTTGTAAAAAAATTGAGTTCATCAGAAATGGTCAGCAAGTGATGGCCCAGTGGGGACATAAAAATACCAAGGGTCAGAAAGGTCAAAAAGTTTGCCTAAGGACAGAAATGTAATAAAGCTGGAGCCAGCATTCAGATCCATTCTTGAACTCACAGGTCTCTGGGGATTTTTTTTCCCCCATAAAAAGTCTCAGATTTATTTTTGGATGTCTCAAGACTTAATGAATTCATACTGAGTTGGCTCAAGCGACTTAACTGAGCAGTGCTTGTAACAGTTGATTTTAATGAACACCTGCTACATCCTGGCATCTGTAACAGTCCTACAGCTGTAATCTGTACCTCTTCTTAAGCCAGAAATCTCACCTGCTCCAGACATTATTGGCTTGGCTCTCGTTTATACATAGGAATTCCCCAGGCTACAGAAAGAACACTGTTTGCAAGAGACAGGAAGAGTCTGAGGTACTCTGATAGAATTCATTTTATTATACCCACTTTATAGACTATATCGAATGAATTGAGACTTTAAAGATGGCAATCATTTTAAGGAGAGACACAGAATTAGAAGCAAATGGCTCTGAGAACGAATGGGGAAATGTCCTGGAGAAGAAGAGCCATTAATAAACCCCGAGTCATACTGCCTAAGCTGCTGTCTTCTCCGTTTTCCCACATCAAGGTGAATTGGACCCCATTTGTATTCTACACTGAGAGACGAATTAGAGAAAACAGCCTTATATATTTTTGGCTAACCACATCAAGAAAAACTTCTATTCCAGGAACAGAATTGCTTTTACACTTCTCCAGCCCCATCTGGGTTTCCTCCACCCATCCTACGAATGGCAGCATGCACTGTGTATGCAGATTCTCCCAACTTGGCCGAAATAGCAGAATCAATCTCATGACCTTTGGCTACATTTACTCAGTCTGTTTGGTTCATAGTTTGAATGAAATGTCCCCCAACAGTCTGAGGCATCTGGTCCCCAGTTGTTGAAACTGTTTGAAGGGATTAGGAAACGTGATCTTGTTGGAAGAGATTTGAGGTGCAGGCTTGAGGTTTCAACAGCTCCCCACTACTTCCGGTGAGCTGTCTGCCTTCTGCTTGCCATCAGAGATGTGAGTTCTCAGCTGTTTCTGCCATCATGTCTTCCCTCTGCTACCACTGGGCCTAACTCTTGGAACCAGAAGCCCAATCAAACACTTTTTTTATAGGTTACTTTGGTCACAGGAATAAAAAAGACATTAAGATAGCTTTTTGGAAAGGGCAGTCAGTATGAGGGACATGAGAGTCCGGGTTCCAACTTCTACTGGCTGCATAAACATGAGTGAATTTTTTAACATCTCATGTTTATCTCAATGATTTTTTTTTCACCTTTTTTTTCACATGACGCAAAATCTCTGTTTCTTCTGTAGAGAACCTGATTTACATTTGGAATTTTGGACTTTGCTTGGTCTAGCAGTATTCTATAACACACTTTCTTACAAAGCTGAATATTAGCCAGATAGGAGCTCCCACACCATTGTGATGTATATACTCTACCACCTTGTAGGAGGACTTCTGTGTTCTGGTACAACTGATTGAGAGCACAAATGGAAACAACTGGCAGTTTTCAGCATGCTGTATTTCAAAGCTAGAATGTTCCCTGGGTTAGGTGCATTCAATGCACTTTCCATTTATGGTGGGTTTAGCAACATACAATAATCATAAACAGTGGCTCTTATTAACCCTGCACCTTGATGGCCTGGATAGAGAAGATTTTCCTTTGGCACAAACAAGGTGTTCTCTACTCTTTTGTGATGATTGTGCTTGTTGCTCTGCTCAGAAAGTGACACTGGTCTGGCTGCTATTTGGGGGAAATTCTGGGTAGTTTCTGTCATACCAGCCTTAGAGAAGACACCTCATTCTTCAGGCCATCTTATCTTTTCCCCAAGACTATCTCTTAGCACATAAATGTAGTCTCATTTAACTACTTAAAGTATATTTTTGACTCAAGGGGATGAGAAAAGGCAGAGACCAACCTTCTAGGCTGCAAATAAAAAGCAAATTGAACTCATTTGCAAGCTCTAAATAGCCTCTGTGTAACAACCAAGCCACCTCTAATTAAGTCTAGAATGATGATCTCCTATGGGCGGTACTTTATCGATTACACTCAGCTCAATGCTAATCAATCATTCCAGCTAGTATTTCTGCTGTAGGCTGAAGCCAATGAGCCAGGCCTCACGGTGCTTTACAGAATATGTATAAATGCTGATAATGGAATCTAGTAGTATTGTAAGATACAAAGTTTGTTACCAGCGGTCTTTGATGGATTTCCACGTGCCCCATTGAAGTGTGGGTTGTTTGACCAACGAAGATTATGGTCTGAAAATATAAAGAGTTTTGGGCTCCTAAAAGGGAAGAAGATATCATCTATTTTCTATTGGATTTCCACTAATGCTCTCAGACTCTGAGGAGCTGGTAAATGAAGTAGCCAGAACTGCACAATAAACCACCTAAAACTAAGTGACTGAACACAAGCACCACTTTCTTAGTCCATAATCTGGGAGGCTGACAGTGTGGCTGGGCTCAGTCCCTGATTCTTCTGCTTTTGTCACTTGGGTTCATTAAAATACATGATGACATCAGCAAGCATGTGTTGGACCCTGCTTTTAAGGTCAAAGTCTGGCATTATCAGAAAGCCTCTGAACTCTGTGCTAAAGTGATGGATTCCCTTCCTCAGCTGGGTTCCCTCCTCTCTGCCAGATCCTCTAGCGAGGGTCACATAACCCTCAGGGAGATTACAGGCTCAACTCTTTTCCAATAAGAAATGCATTCAGTGTGCACCAGGAGATCCCTGGAAATACCCCCCAATGCGAATGGGATGTCTTGGTACCTTACCTTTCAGCCACTGACCTTTTTCCATAGCCCTAACCATACCTGAAGTTTTCCCCCCACCCCGATTTCCCATAGGATAATTAAGTACTGCATTCCCCTTCTTTTAATAGGACTGTGCTGCAGCATGTAAATGAAGTATCCCTGACATTCCCAGCCCCAACAAGTCAAACACAATCACCCCCAAACCCTCCCACTGCCCAAGGTTTATAATGTCCCTGACTCACAAAATAAACACTCTCTCTTACTCCATTCCTCCACCATGACTGTCTGAGACTCATCATTTATTCTAAGGAAAGAAGGGATCCCATTCTCCCTCAAGCATTCACTGCTGGGCCCCAGGGCTTTGACTAACCATCAGGCAGCCACGCACTGCTGGCCACTTCGAGCTTGTACAATTCACCTATATGCCAGTGTGGATCACTACCACCATCTTTCTCACAGTGGGAGGCTGCAGCGCCCATCTGTGACGCAGCCATCCTGTCCATCCTAAGTCTCCATTAATGGCTGTTTTCAAAGCAGCCACTGGCTCATCTGAGTCATGCAGGGCCCTCCTTGCTGCCTAGCTTGGGTTTCAGAGCCCTGATCTGCCAGCTGGCCTGGTGCTGGCAGCCCAGCTAAAAGAATAGTAACACTTGTAGAGAAATCTTTTCTCCCACACCTCCGGCTGAACTGGAGCTCTTCTGGCCCAGATCTTAGTTCCATGTTCCACTTTTCTCAGCCCAGACACCCTAGTTCCTGGGAGAGATGGAGCCTTTGACTGCATGCTCGCCCTCTTCCTCCCAGAAGCCAACAGAGGTGGGACATTCACATGGAAGAAACTGGTACTTCTGATTGAGTGGCGTCCAAGCATCCTGGGAGACACAGAACATCAAGCATGAGGCTGCTTGTGAGTTGGATATCTTTTTTTAATGACATTTGCTAAGACAGTACATGTCTTTCTATGTGTCTCTACTTGGCTGGTCTTGACTTGTTCACCAAAGTAGTTAATCGGGTTCCAAGAAGCACTAGATAACACAATACTCAACAAAGCACTATCCCAATCATAGTTTGTATCATCTTTAATCATGTCCTGGTGGTTACAGCAAAGCACATAGTCCTACTGTGAGACAAAGACATGGATGCAAGAGGCTAGAACAAATTAATGCCAATAACTGCAATAGCCTACCATAAGAGATAACCAAAATTTTTGTTTTAAAGCAATCTACACTTTCATTTTAGCTAATTTTTGTAAGGCACAGACTGAGCCCCTACTCATCTTTCATTGTAAAACTATTATTTCTTTCCTACTTGTGCTGCATAGTTTTATGTCAACTTGACATACGCTAGAGTCATCTGAGAGGTGAGAGCCTCAATTAAGAAAAAAAAATGCCTCTGTAACACCAGGCTGTAAGTAGGACTGTAAGGTATTTTCTTTATTGGTGATTGATGGGGAGGACCCAGCCAATTGTGGGTGGTGCCATCCCTTGGCTGGTGGTCCTGGGTTCTATTAGAAAACCATGGGGAACAAGCCAGTAAGAGAGCAGCAAGCACCCTTCTGTGGCCTCTGGATCAGTTCTTGCTCTCAGGTTCCTGCCTGGTTGGATCGAGTTCCTCTCCAGACTTCTCTCAATGGTGAACAATGATATGGAAGTGCAAGCCAAACACACCCATTCCTCCCCAAGTTGCTTTGGCTGTGGTGTTTCACCACAGCACTAGAAACCCTAAGACACTACTATACACCAAGCATCCATGGACGTATGTTATATGAGTTACATAACCGATACAATCATCCCAGGTGGCCTACAAATACAAGATTTGAAATCTAAACCCAAGTCATCTGAAAACAAACTACAATTTGTTAAAAAAAATCTTGTATACAACTCCCCATTTCATAAATCAGTATTTCTGTGTGTAAATAAAACGTGGTTTGATAGAGCCTTTCCAAACCCTTGTCCCTTTCCAAGGGAAGTTTCTTCTTCAAGGGCCCAACAGGGAAGAAGGTGAAATGGCTCTGTTTTGCCCTTAGGCATCTTCTGAAATGGAGGAGGTGTGTCCAAGGGAGATGGGGAAGTTAGGACAACTGTAAGGTCCTTTTCTAGGATAGTGCTCTGCTACAGACCTGCCTGAGGGTGCAGGTAGCACCATCAAAAGTGAGTGTATTTTTAAAAAATGTCTTTTCCAGGAGATCTAATCCAGCCCAAAAGTGCCTTTGTATCACGGACAGTTGAGAAGGCCCAACTGGATACTATGCGTTAAGAGGATCCTATAAATTTCTTGTTTTGGAAATTTAACCTCCCAGATCATGTTAATGGTGTTGGGAAGTAAGACAGTCCTAGCTAATCCCCACAGAAGTTAATGGACTAGTGGGTTACTATGGAAATGTTTTTTTCCTAAAAACCAACTCTCCCTTGTTCATTTGACCCATTCTGCCACATTTTGCTCTAGTATATGTCAAGAAAACTATGCTGAAAGCTAACATAGTCAAGCCATGCTCTTGGGTGTGGCCTCTAGAAGCATGAGCCAAAATAAACTGCATTTCCTTAAAAAAAAATCACCTTACCTCACATAAGATTATCCTGTTATAGCAACAAGAAGTATACTAAGATACAACGATAGTCATCAAATATGAAAGGTTTAAGAAAAATAAAGCCCTACACACACTCGGAACACATGGATGAGAGTTCGAGGAAGTTTATCAATTTCCATGATCCACCAATAGGGAAAAAGCTACTGTTGCATCAAAACCCAGCACCTTGGGGTATTTGAGTCCAGCATCTTATGCTGTCCTTGCAGCCCTGGAGGGAAGGTAAGGAAGGAAAGGGACGACCAGCTTTGTTCTGTAGGTGAAGGTGCTAAGCTCGCTGAGTAATGTTCCCAAATCACTCACAAATAGACAGCTTGGATGAGAAACAATTATACTTTTTCTGGAATAATTTGTTTTATTTTCTTTTACACTTTCTCTTGTGTTTGGCCTTCCTTGGATACCCTGGATTCCTATTGAATTAGAAGTAATATGATTTCTAAACATGGCAAAATCTGCCTCCTCACTTCAGTTCCTGCAGCCACAAATAGGCCTCCAAAAAATAATACTGCTGTGGCCTTTAGTGGCCAGGATGGGGCATTCAAGAATCAGCACAGTTCTAAATCTTTGCTTCTATTTTCAGAAATATTGTTGGATACCGCTTGAGGAATTAAACATTGAGCAAATTGGCCTGAAGGAGAGATTGAGTAAGATATGTGTAGGGCTGCTTTGACTATCAAGTGCTGCCACTCAAAAACTTCCCACTCTCTTCCTGTGCAAGTAAGAAAGTTGCACAGGCCCCAGAAGAATCCAACAAATATCATTTCTTAGTGTCTTGTTTTTAGACATTCTCACCTTTACCAACTAGTCCTCCTCAATGTCTGCCAGGTCTTCTTCAAAATGTGTTTCTTTATTGAAATTCCATTTATCTTCTTCTTTAAGAGATCTAGTCCATTCCTGTAATTCAGATGGGAAGGAGTGTGGCGGTGTGGGCGATGCTAACTCTTCTATCTTCCCAAAGCACTCATTGGAATTTTATTGGTCTCATATCTCAAGCAAAAACCTCTGAACTCATCTATGGCTTTCTGCCTCACAACTCACATGCAGTTCTTCTGTGGTACCATACCTGCTGTCCCAGCCATTTGACCACTCTAGTCAAGCTGCTCCTAGTCAAGGCTTAAAGCCTGTGTAGTATTCATGTTCCCCAGTCACATGACATGACCACATATCATAGTTTGTAATCTAGACTGGGCTTCTCTGACTCGAAAGCCTATGAAACCTGAAACATCTAAAAATTCTGGGGCTGACATGTGACTCTAAGTGGAAAATTACACATCTAATCTTATATGATAGGTCAGTTAGAACACAGGCACACTTAAAAAATGGTTAACGCATGCCTCTAGGCTACATATATAACCTGCTTATTTAACACAAGTGAAGTTCAAGTTTAGACTTTGGTTTCATTCCCCCAAGATACCTCATTATATTTATGCAAATGTTCTAAATTCTAAAAACACTTGAAATACTCTGCTCTCCAGGTAATCCTTACGGACATAGATGGCCATTTATGCACCATTGTACAGTAATGCAGCTACTCCACGCACGGAAGGTACGTTTCAGTTAACATGTCCTCATATACTGTCCTTCACTATTCGATGGATGAGGACAGAGGCTGAGAATGGTCCCCGAGCACAGCCCAGGCTGTCATGTTCCATACAGAAGAGCAAAACAGCAGAGCTACAAGATCATTACTTCATCATTGCTGAAAATACATCTTCATCTTCTCTGAACAGGAGTATCAGAAAGTTTAAAAATGTCCATAACATAGGCCAGTTTTTACCTGGCTTCTACTAAGTTATGTTGTCTCAAAATAAGCACCAGGACAAAATATTAATTTAGTTAGCATTGTGACCAGGAAGCATCTTTTCCACAGTTTTTTTCTCCAGAAAAAAAAAAAAAAAAACAGATAAAAATCTTTACTCTCCTCCAGGATATTTCATTATAACAGCCCCTCACTGAAACCAATATAAATTTCTATCAAAAGGGAATGGAGGTGTAAATTGTGGTATACTTATGTAATAGAAGTCTGAAAAACAATGATACATACAAATAAACACTTGCTACATGAAAGAATGTGGGTGAATTCTACATAGATAATATTAAATAAATGAAACAAGATCCAACATAGGAGGGAACGGAATCAGTTAGGAAAGGGGGTGATGGACTTTAAGGTATTACGAATATTATGTACTGAGATTCAGCAAAGTACAGCCTACCACCTGACTCTATACGTAAAGTTTGATTAGAACCCAGACACATTCCTTTATTCGCCTATGATCTGTGCGCGCTTTCATGCCTAAATCATTGGATCTCTAATCCTCGGCAGAAAACCACTGCCGGCCTCTGCTCTATGCCATGATCTGAGCAGCAATATTTATACTTACGCAGAGGAGGAACTTCATCAACCCATGTATATCCACTACTATTTTAAACATAGTAATAAGAGGAAGAGGCATAGTGAGGGAGCAAAGGCAGAAAAGAATGAAAGAAACCCTTAAGATGCAGAAATAACAGCCACGCCATGTGCTATAGGAGGACGGGCAAAGAGAGCTTGTAAACACCTAGGCCTGAGCTACAAGATGAGAGGAAAAGTAGTGCTATTTTCCCAGTGGTTTTATTCAAACTATTTATTTGAACCTTTTCTAAATCATAGAGGAACTTGAATTTTAAATTGTACTCTCCTAATTTTTTTCAATATGCAGCCTAAACAAGTTACTTAATCATCTCTAGCCCTCAATTCCCTGTCTGTAAAGTTGACATAACAATGGTATCACAGTCGGTTATTATAAAAATTAAGAGTCATAAAAACATGTAAAGCACTTAAATCAGTACTGGTGGGAATCTCAGTAAGTATTAATTAAAAAATGTAATAAACACCATGAACGCTTTTGTCAGAAAAATAAACACACTCACATTCATAAACTTTAAAACAGATATAAAGGCATGATGGCCCATCCCTGTAGGCCACAGAGGGTCCCAGTTCTTGCTGAGAAGGCATTGTAAAGACATGGCAGGTCTCCAAAGCCCCAGGAATGCTCAAGGCTAGCACAGAGCATTTCTGACTAACAGACAACAGTCAACAGCCCCGGGCTCTCTTCTATTAGCTGGCTGACAAACTGACATCTAATTGCAAGGACTTCCATGATAACGTGCCAGATGACAGGATCTAGGGAGCTCCAAAAGGCCCATGCTGTGAGGCGAAACCAGCCTTACACTTTGAGCTATGTCCATATGTGGCAGCTACTCCCCCAAGTACAGAAATGTAGAGTTCTCAGCAGTAGTGCTAAGACCAAAGCAGCCGGGATGGAGTGTCCTAAAATTCTTTAGTCTCCATCGACTTTGGAGACTGTCACTTGCTGGAGCACAGCTGGCCTCCCCTGTAGTGCAGCACTTGCCATACCACTTGGCAGCTGGGGAGACACAAGCCCAGGCTCTACTAGGCAAGGTGGTGATGCTTTTCTTGGTATGGTAGTCAGACTTATTCCACACCTAGTGTGGAAAAAGATCCGAGCTGATGTTTGCTGGTGTCTTACAAGTAGATGGGTATTTCAATGTTCCCTGGCACTGAAGGCGTCACAGATGGAACGCATGGAACGTCTCACAGCAGGAGGAACTGCTGCCCAAGTGAAGGAGAGACTGGAGCAAATTTTATAACTGCTGTGAGGGACAAAATATTCCCTTATCTTATTACAGTTTTGCCACCAAGGAAACAATGGGCTATAACTAGGAACAAGCAAGCAAACAAACAAACAAAACCCATGACATTTGGAAAATTTCAATTTATAAAAAATGATACACATGAATGAAAGAAGAATCAAAATGAAGGTTAGAAAATAAGTTGATTGGTAATAAAACCATGACAGTTCAAAAAAAAAAAAAATAAGATCCTGCTAAGCAGTTGTCATGGAAAAAAAATCACATTTATAAACACACACACCATAGTACTGAAACAGAAATAAAAGGGGTAGGACATATATAAACATTACAAAATATGACTAGGTGAAAGATCTTTCAACAAGGTGGACAAACTTTGGGTTATTCTAAACAAGAAAACGAGCAGGGTAATCCATGTTATTAAAACAAAGGACACAAAAGGAGCAGCAACGCGCACTGTGCCAGGAGTCAGGTAGGAGGGCGCAGCGAAATCACAGTGGCCTCCTTGGAGAACACTCCTTTGCAACTGAACTTCTTTGAGGCTACAGCCGGGTTCTTCGCTCTGTTCCAAAAACTACAGCCTAAGGGAACCTTCCCAGTTGCCATACAGATGCACTAGTGAAGACTGTGTCCTGAATAGTCCCAAATCCTTCTAATATCACTTCCATTGTGGTTTTGACCCACCCCTACAGCACCTCCCTTGGGGGCTTTTTGTGATAATCAAGGTAAGATACCCCAAAGGAGAAAATTAGGGTCTGCTATGATTTATCGGGGTCTGGAGGGAAACATCAACTTCCCCTGGAATATGTGAGCCACTTCATAAATAATCAGTAAGCCTTTAAAATCCATAGTGCAGGACTCAATTGCCACTGGCTTCTGGGCAGCTCAGTCTAAGCTTTCGTTGGAGTATATTTTCTTTCCTTTTACTAAACAAACTTCTGCTTAACTTGTCTGGGTCTCTCATCTGAATTCTTTTCTTCTACAGTGACAGGAGCTGATGAGAAACTCCCATCCAGAAACAAAATAAGAAGCATTTATATGTCAATAAATTAGAAAACAAAGATGAAATAAAAAATGTTCCTAGGCAGGTATAAATTATCAAAACTTAAGAATGTACAGGAAGATGAAATGGATAAAGAAAATATGGTAATGTTTGTACAATGGAGTTTTATTTAGGATAGAAACTGCAAAAGACAGAATTATGTCTTCTGAAATAAATAGATAGAACATGAGGTCATTACATTAGGCAAAATAAACCAGACAGAGAAAGACATGTGTGTTATCTCAGATATAGAATCTATATAGATTGATGACAGATGATTGATAGATAGGTAGCTGTCACATACCTAGGTAGATGACAGATTGCTATGAACATGTATAAGATAAATGATATTCATACATTAAAATGTTAAATGAGCCATGTTATCCTGTACACTAGTTAAAACATAAAACCAGGCAGGAGGGGTGGCTACAGTTAAAAGCATGTTCTTCTCCTGCAGAGGATCTGAGTTTGTTTCTCATCAGAGGCATCAGGCAGCCTACAACTTCTTGTAACTTTATCTCCAGAGGATCTTACACCTTCTTCCTGGCCTACACAGGTGCAGCCTTGACATGCATAGGCCCCAACACACATGGGCTTATTCACACAACAAAAGGCAAAAATCTTTTTAAGATATATAAAATTAAACTTTAAAGGAATACATGGAAAATTGGAATGTTCCCATAATCAACAAGTAGATATAACTGAGAACATCCCTAAAACAATGAAATCAGTGTTGAATTTTGCCATTTAAGAGATAATTAAATGAAAAGAGAAAATATTACACCCAGAACATATTACATAACACTAGTACTACACTGATTGTGAGCCAGACAAAGACTCTAGTTTAGTAAACTGCAGACTACGGACACCAGATAAAATAGCCATAAACCCCTTGATAAAACAAAACTAAGCAGAGTCAGCAGCCGACAAACAAGATCACACAGCCTTAACCCAGGAACACAAGGTTCCATGATACAGAATCAATATACCAAGGACAAGTGCACTTCTAAATAATAACAATGCATAATCAAAAAAACATAGTTAATATTAGAAACAAACACCATATAATAGAGCTGATGAGATAGATGAAGAGGTAAAAGTATTTTCAATGCAAGCCTGACATGGAATTTGATCTCTGGACCACATAGTAGAAGGAAAGAACCAGTTATCCTCTGACCTCCACACTCGTATGTCATAGCACAAGCATAGGTTAAGCCCACATACATACATACATAATCAATTAAAATATTTAAGAATAAATTTAATAAAATGCACAAGTTTGCACACTCAAAACTGTATAACGTCACTGAAACAAAATAAAGAAGATTTAGATAAGTAAACAGCTATCTTTCATTTACTGTGTAGAAGTCTTATCACAGTGCAGATGGAAACACTCTAAATTGATTAATAGATTCGATGTAATCACTATTAAAACCACAGCTGGATGCTTTTACAAAAATTAACAAACTAACATGCTTGTGGAAAGAAGACACCCAAAATAATCAAATCAAATAATAATCAAAATAACTCAGAAAAATAAAAGACCAAAATTGGATGGCTTTCACTTCCCAATTTCAGAATTTACTATGAATTAACAGTAATCAAGAAGGTAATACCAGCATGAGAATAAGGCTGAAATTTAAAAATTAAGCCTCCATTCATAGTTAGTTTTTACAGTGATGAGAATAAAATTTAATAAAGAGCAATGTCTTCAAAAAACCTATATATCCACAATGAAAAGAATAAAATTGAATCTTTACTGTATATCATATAAAAACTTAACTCAGAGCCAACGGTTGTGGCGCACACCTTTAATCCCAGCACTTGAGAGGCAGAGGCTGGTGGATAGCTGTGAGTTCGAGGCCAGCCTGGTCTACAAAGTTAGTCCAGGACAGCCAAGACTACACAGAGAACCTTTGTCTTGAAAAACCAAAAAAATTTTAAACATTAAAAAAAAAAAAACAAAACTTAAAATGAATCCAAGTCCTAAATTGAAGATCTAAAACTTGGAATATTCTTAAATATGTTCTTAGATAAAGTAATGTGTTCTTAGGTATTATGTTAGTCAGGGTTAGAGCAACAAAACTGATAGGATGAAAAATATATATGTAAGTTATTAAAATAGCTTACATTGAAATAGTTAATAACAGTTTTTCACACCTGAAAGTCTGGGAGCCAGGGAATTGCTCTGCCCATGGCTCTCAGTGCCTCATCAGCCAGAGAGGTCTCGCAATGGCCATGTCACACTGGAGAAGCCAACAACCTGGTAGCTGTTTAGTACTCAAGACTGAGTCCCTTACAGCATATGCTGGACCCCTCAGTCATCCCAATCTGGTACCAAAACTCTTGAGAATTCCTGAAGAACCACATGATGGAAGCCCAAAATGTTGGCTCTGATGTCAGCAGCAGCAGAAATGGGTTAAACACCTCAGTAGCAAGAGTGAAGACCAAGAAAGAAAGAGACCTTCCTTCTCTCATTTTATCAGGGCTGCTACCAGAAGGTGCCGCCCTGTAAGCACAAGGTTATTGTGTAAAACAAATGCTGATTTATGTACCCCCATATCTGGTTGCAAGTCTTGTTCTGAGAATTTCCCATCTCAGTATTGTATAAATTCTGCTCCCCAATTGTCCCCTGATATGTCAACAAAGCAGTTTACAGACAATTACTGAGTAGGGGAGAGAATAGGGATGGACTTCCTGCCAGCCAG
The DNA here is from genome assembly GCF_903995435.1 of Acomys russatus. Lineage (NCBI taxonomy): Eukaryota > Metazoa > Chordata > Mammalia > Rodentia > Muridae > Acomys > Acomys russatus. The sequence goes on from NC_067140.1 coordinate 77,852,036, forward strand.
TGAAGAAGTTAAAGGAGGAAGTAGGGCATTCAGCCATGGGGAGAAGTCCAAGAGACATCTGGAGAGGTTCTGGAGCAGAGAAAGCTACAAAGTGCAAGTACCTCTGGGATAGACACTGGGAAGAAACCAGATTAGCTTAGATTAATAATAGAGTAATAACTGCTCAGTTATTGCATTGTGAAGCTTATTATTTAAACAAATATAAAAGAATCTCAATTATTTGTGTGATTGCTGGGCTAAGAGAGAAACAAACAAACACAGTTTCATAAAAATAACCCTAACACTGACATTGACAACCCCACATTGGGCACCCTACCTGTGGGCTTTGATTTTTTAAAACCTACTTTATTTGGGGTCACTTAATGCCTCTACTGCCCTTTCAATCCACTGACCCTAGATGGGAGAAAAAGAAGGTTAGTAGGGACAGGGGAACTAGACCTTTTTAGGCTCAGTTCCTTGGAGGAGGGAGTGATTCCACTCTTTTTCATCAAGATTTCAGCAGTTCAGCAAAGCAACAGCAAACACAGCAGCAGGAACCAGCAGCAATGTGAGCAACGGCAGCTTCTTTAAAGTTTCCTCTGGAGTGTTTCTCTCTAGAAATGTTTCAAAATGAAATAAAGCACTGCAAAGTAATCTTTCTTTGTTTGAGGGCTCTTACTTACACCCTCCCAGAGTCCACACAAGAATGTTTTTCAGCTAGCCGAAACCACGCCCTTGCATGAGGCAGTCCTCAGCTGACAAAGATCACGCACCCTCTCATGAGTCTGTTTCCAGCTGACCAACATCATGTGCCTCTCACAAGGCAGTTTTACATCCCATACTTGGGATCAAAACAAAAATCATGTTTATATAACCAAAACTTCCACTGCATCATCCACATTTGGTCTTTCCACACCAATTAAAGTAACCATGACAACTCCTCATGTAAGTCAGCCTACTCAGGTGATTCTAATTTGTTGCAGGTTAACATTAAAATCAACCATCACAGGTATGACTAAAACAAACTCCAAGAACAACAAAATATATGTGTATACAAATTGAGCTTCACTAAAATTAAAAACAAAAAAAAATTCTATTAAAAAAGATGTCTTAGCAACAGAAATACAAACCTAAAAATCTCAGCACTTGGGGGATGAGGCGGGAGGATAGTGAATTCAAGGTTTGCTTGGGTTATATAGTGATTTCCAGACCTGCCTTAGCAAGACCCTGTCTCATCATTAATAATAATAATAATAATAATAATAATAATAATAATAATAATAATAAAGAAGTAAGAAGTGAAGAAGACAATCCACAAAATGGAAGAAAAATGTAAAGCAAACATCTGAAGGAGACTAAAGAAGTCTCTGAGTCCAGTGACAAAAGAGAAACCTCTATTTTAAATGAGGCAAAGGATAAAAACAGACATGTAGATAAATGATAAGTAGGCAAAAAGAAATTGTATATTATGAGTCACTAGAGAAATGCAAATCAAAATCTGATGGTTTTAAGGAAAAAGTAAAAAGAAAAATCAGCCATATTAACAAAGATATAGAGAGACGAAATTTTCACACAAGCCTGGAATAAAGCAAAAATGATACCACTTTGGTCAAAGAAGTTCTGACAGTTCCACAAAAGGTACTTTTAGAAAGACTGATCCATCGAGGCCAGGTTCTTTGTGGGAACATAGTTTGGCTGGCCTAAAGCTAATTCATGATGCACTCTGTCTTCTCTGAAGCATCATGAGCCATCCTTTAGTGCGTACACATGTGTTTGCCTTCTGGGTTTCTTTGCTTCCATTAGAACCAGCTACAAAGCTCTCCTCATAGCACCTTAGCTCCCAGATCTGAACTCTTCTTACTCCTCTCACAAACCAGATCTGAAGGCCCCTGAACAGCACCATCGGATTTATCACAGTTGCTGTCCCACTTGTCATCATTGTGATTAAAAACCTGACAGAAACAATGGTAAGGAAGGACTTAGTGGGATTCATGGGTGAGAGGATGTAGTCTGGAACCATAGGGAAGACCTGAGGGCAGGAGGAATGGCTTGTGCCTATGGCACCAGAGGCTCACATACATTTCAACAAGTCAGAAAACAGACAGAGCGTCAGAAGCCAGGCTGGGCTATAAAACTCACAGCTTGCCCCAGGTAACCTACTTTCTCCACCTACAACCATATGCCTCCTGAAACACTGCCGCCAGCTGGCCACTGCTTTCCCAGAAACCCTAACACTCAGTGTGCAATATAAGGAGACACCTGGGAACACGGAAAAAGGAAAAGAGTTATTTGAACTGACGGTAGTTGATTGGCAGTTTCCTCATCATGGAAGCTTCATAGCTTGTGGCAACTGGGAAGTGGGAGAGTGGTACAGAAGGGCCCCCTTCAGAACCCCCTTAAAAGTCATTTCTCAAATCAGTCCCTTCCACAAAGCCCTACCTCCTATGTTTCTACTTCATCCTAAAAGCACAGTGGGTTTGGGGGCCAAGCCCTCAACGCATGAGCCTTTGGGAGACTTCCAAAATGCAACCTCCACAAAAAATCATTCTAGAATGAGATACTGAGCATCATCACAGAACTCTAAGGACGCACTGCTACTCTCTGTGGTGAACACTTCAAAGGATGAGATTTATAGTACGTGAGTCAGGTCTCAAATGCTGGTGAATCTATAAACAAGAAAAAAATGGAGGTATGAAAAACTATAATCATATAAATATTCATGCTTATTTCTAGTATCAGTATTTTTTCTTGCAATTTCCAATCAAAAGCTTGCCTATGAGATCACAAGTATACAAACTTCCACTCACAAATGCTTAGAATGTTTCAGACAGTGTGTGTGAGTGGGAGCAGAGGGTAGAAATTTCTAATTTAAAAGCGCTACTTGGGAAACACATTTTTGCTTGAGGTATTAAATGCAATCAATGGTTGGCAACTTCATGTAAAATTAAACAGCATATAGTTACCCTATAAAATAGCAATTTCATTCAAATATTTACCCCAAAGAAATGAAGAAATATGCTCCCAAAAAGACTTGTACAGGGACACAAAGGAGGAGCCAAGATGGCAGATTAGAAACTAGCCATGCTTTGCAGCTTTTCTGCAACTCAGTAGCGAAACAGGCAGAAAATCAGCCCCTCGGTGAGGAGGCTGCCTGACGGAAGGCACTACAGTTCACCATGGGACAGAGAATTGGAGACCTGGAGCCCTCAATATCATCACATTGGAGGGAGGGTCATCAGGGCTGAGCCTATGGCAACTCTAGGATGTGTCACTGTAGAGGAGTAGAAAGGGAAAGAGAAAAAAATCAGGATACAAACCTGACCCAGAATAGATGGAGAGTGTAAAGGGGGTCTGAACAGGGTGGATCTAGGGTCATCATAGCAGGCCAGTCCATGAAGAACACTTTGCTTCTCTACCTAAAGGCAGGCTGCTCTAACTGGAAGCCATTTGAAAAGCTCATACCCAAGCGTACTTTTTTTCAGTTACATCAAACTCCATATTTTCCTTTCTCCTGGAATGCACAGTAAACAGTCCTAGAGTGGACACCAGCATCTACCATGTGGTACAATGTGGCCACAAGTAAGCTCATTGAACATTATACACAGTGGGGTTCCAGTGAGAGACACAGCTTTCTTTCTCATAAGTCTAGCTGCTTGAGTGGCCTGCTAAAGAGGACCAAAAGCCTGGAGAGACCTGTGCAGTTGCAATGGCATGCTGGGATCAGCCTTGGAAGCCATTGTTGTCAGCAGTGGAAAATTTGGACCATTGCTACATAGTGAGTCTGTTGCTCTTCTTACCTCTCCATGCCATTTTCATAAGGAGGTCTGAGACCAGAGCACAACTGAGTGTCAAGTCCAGCCCTGGGGTTACAAAAACTTCATAAGTAAATATCAGCTTAGGGAACTTTTATTCCACTCTACCTTGTACTTGTGAGTGGATCACACACACACACACACACACACACACACACACACACACACACACGAGAGAGAGGGGGGTTGGTCTCTTGGGATTAGACAACCTATGTGGAAGCTCACCCCTCGAGGAAATGAATTCTCTTTCTCTCTGAAGTCTTTGGCCACATGTAGCTCTTTATGAAAGAGTTAAGACCTTGTGAAATTTCCCCCTTTCATGTTGGCATGTCAACTAGTGTCATTATACTGGCTTTATTAAGGTGACCATGTCATTGAGAGTTTGTAGGGCACATTTTCCATGGTATAAATAAGGAAGGAACACAGCAGCAGGCATCCTGGTCCTCTGGCTCTTACAATCTTTCTGTCTCCTGTTACATTATGTTCCCCGAGTCTTAGGTGTAGGGGTTGCATTGGTGATGTACCAACTGGAGTTTGGCATCTCACAGCCACTTATTCTCTGCATTTTGGCCAGCTGCAGAACTAAAGTCTCCATCTTCCTCAAAAAGGGGTTCCCTTTGTGAGGGATAAGAACTCAAATTATCTGTGGCTATAAAAATAATATTTAGAAATCACATTGGTTTCAGAAAATGGCAGTAATAGGTTCTTCTCCAGGGCCTATGACCTCTCCATCTGTGGGTGCTTGGCTAAGTTTATAGTACCAGACATAAATTTCCTCCCACTGAGAAAACCTTAAGTTCAATTAAACATCTGCTGGTTTCCCTCAAGATGAAGGGGCTACTACTGCACTACTGGGAAAATCTGACAGTGCTGTCATCGCTGTGGTTCATGGACTTTACAGATGGGTGGGTCTACCAGCCAGCCTTAAGGACCATTCGCCCTTGACAGTGCGCATACAGCACCTTCTGATACTGTGAAAACCTCAGGAGGAGGCTTCCAGGTTAGTTCCAGCTAGTTCCCTCCAAGTCCTCCAGTCTCTCTCTCTCTCTCTCTCTCTCTCTCTCTCTCTCTCTCTCTCTCTCTCTCTCTCTCTCTCTCTCCCTCTCTCTCTCTGTCTTCCTCCCTCCCTCCCTCCCTCCTTTCCTTTATATACCCCTTTCTTTCTTTCAATTAGGGCTTTCCCGTTCTACCCATCTTTGGCTTTGGTCCATATTGTGTTTTGAAGGCTCTAACTTACCTAATAGCTGTTCTACCCCCAACAGACCTATCCCATCCAAATATCTCAACTTTTTAATGCCTCTCTTTTTTTCCTTAGTTTCTTTTTATCTTTTCTTATAAACTTCTGATATTTTTAATCTGTACACCTCCTGTCTCTATCACTCCTATTGTTGTTGATTGGAGCCTTATGGCCACCATAGCTGCTGCTTAGCTTTTGTTTCCTTTCTGTGTCTAGTTGTTCCTTGTTCCTTGCTATACCCCTTGCTTATTGGTTTTCTCATTGTTGTGATTAAATAGATGAAAGAAAAACTGTAATGAAAATGAGGTATATTATAGTTCACTCAAAGGATCAACTCCATCATGGCGAGGAAGGAAGGAGTGGTGTGCAAAGCATGAGTGATGTGGTCACACGGTGACTGTCTTCAGAAGGCAGAGAGAAATGATGGCACTCAGCTGCCATGGTGACTGTCTTCAGGAGGCAGAGAGAAATGATGGCACTCAGCTGGCTTCCTCCCGTGCCCCTCTTTCTCCAGCCCTGGACTCTAGGCCATGGGATAGTGTCATCCACCTTCAGACTGAGTCTTCCATCCTCACCTTCCATTTTTGTGAAAACAACTTTACTGTCGTATCTAAAAGTAAGTCTATTAGGGGATTCCTAGTTTAGTTAAACTGACAACGAGGATTAACCCCATTTCCCTCTATATATGCTGAAGGAGACTAAGCAGCCTCACTGTACAGTGTGTAAAAACTCTACTACGGAGCTATAATACTAGTTCATCTACAATCAACATGCCTTGACCTACACATCCACACTTTCACCCAACCCTCAGTGTACACTTCACCTAGAAGACCAGTGAATGTAAAACGTGGCCAGAGGAGAACTAAAGAGTCTCTGGGACATCTTCCACACAGAAGCTGCAGAAACAAACGGTGGAATGTGGAGAGCTGTGCTAAATTCTGCCATGTCAGAAATCCCATGCTTAGGCTGCACACTGTGACCTTCCAGTTGAAGCCATGTCTGTAAGGGCCGACAGCATAGGTTGTTTTCAGCACTTTTCTAGACATTACATTCCTGACAACAGTAGGAAAACAATCATGGAAGGTTTACCCATGCGCATCCCTGTCTAGAACAACCCCCCCCCCCCCGATATAATAAAAGGACTCCATTTTTTGATACCTACAGAGAAAGCAGTTCCATTGAGAGCTGACACAGTATGTCTAGTGTCAAAATATTGTAATCACTATCAAAGAAGTAACAGGGAAACTATACTACAATATGTATTTGGACATACATTCAATACTTCAAAACAATGTGTTATTCCAAGAAAAGAGGGATAGGTTTACAGTAAAAGTCTCTTACATATCAAGTGAAGAGACATATATCCTAATTGATATGCAGAAATCAACATGGAAATACAAGATAGGTGGAAAATCAAGGCAACTAGATTCCTTTAAATGTTCATAATTCTCTTGAAGCTGACTCCAAATATGTTGAAGTAGATTGAACCCAAGATAAAAATTCAAAAGAGTGATTGTAAAAATAATCAATGAGTTCCAAGAACAAACAGAAAAACAAAACAAATTACAGAAGACAAGATATCAGGTCTTCAATAAATATACATTAAAGAAAGAGAGGGTGATTTGAATAAAGAACCAAATAAGTCTTGGAAGTAAATAGCTCACTGAATCAAAAGAAACTTCAACTGATTAGACCAAGCAAAAGAAATAATTACCAAACTTAAAGATAAGGCAAATGAATTAAAACATTCAGTAATTAAAAATAAGAAATTATGAGCTGGGCATGGTGACCTACACCTTTAATCCCAGCACTGGGGAGGCAGAGGTAGGCAGATTGCTGTGAGTTCAAGGCCAACCTGGTGTACAAAGCAAGTCCAGGAAAACCAAGGCCACACAGAAAAACCCTGTCTCAAAAAACCAAAGGGGAAAGAAGAAGAGGAAGAAGAAGAAGAAGAAGAAGAAGAAGAAGAAGAAGAAGAAGAAGAAGAAGAAGAAGAAGAAGAAGAAAAGAAATTATGAACAGAACCATGAGACTTTTGGAACACAACTAAGAGCAGCCCTTTTCACTTCTAGGGCACAATATTGCACCACATCACAAGCAAAAGCCTTGCAAAACTACTTAGTGACATAACAGCAGAAAACTTACCAAACCTTGGGAAACATACAGACACCCAGGTATAGGAGGCATTTATAACTCTAAACAGACATGCTTAGAAAAGAAACTCGCCATACCATATTACAATAAAAATAACACTAATAACAATAAAGAATCAGAATTGAAAATTACTGAAGACCAACCCATCAGGATAACAGCAGATTCCGTATGCTGTTAGATGTGTTAACCTGACACAAACTGGAGTCACATAGGAAGAAAGACCCGCAGTTGAGGAATTGCCTTCATCAGATTGGTGTGTAGATAAGTTTGTGGAACTGTTTACACACTATTGAATGATGTGGGAGGGTGCAGCCCACTGTGGGCAGTGCCAGCCCTGGGTAGGTGATCCTATAAGAAAGGCTGACTAAGCCATAGAGAGCAAGCCAATAAGCAGCACTCTTACATGGTCTCTACTTAAGTTCCTGCCCCTAGGTTCCTACCTTGATGGCTGCCCTGGCTTCCCTCAATGATGGAATGTGAGCTAGAAGCTCAGTAAACCCTTTCCTCTCCAAGTCCTATTGAATGGTGTTCTGTCACAACATCATAAAAGCAAACTAAAACATTACTTAACAGAAAGTCTAAAGTCAGGAGAATGTAGAAGAAAACATTTCAAGTTGTGAAAGAAAATAACTGCCAACCCAGATTACCACATTCAGTAATGTTATCTTGCAGAACTCAAGGAAAAAATATGTTCAAATTGAAACATAAACTAAAGGACTTCATAAACACTAAGCCAGGATTACAGCAGATATGTGGAGGAATACTGGCCACAGTAAAAGAACAAATAAGGCATAATAGCCATGAAAACCTAAGAAATAGGAAACACCGCCTCCCTCCCCCCACCCCCTGCGATGAGAGAACCAGAAAAGTCAGTGAGAACTGGGAAAGAACCAGACATAGAGAAACATCAAAATGTCAGGGATTAGTTTATTTCTTTCCATTAAACTCTAGATATAAATGGTATTAAGTCTCCAAGCAAATGACATATACTGGCAAATCGGAAAACAAAAATCCAACCATTTTCTGCTAAAAGAAACAGCATACTGAAAAAGACTTGTACAGATAAAAACTAAGGCACAGAAACTGATGTTCCAAGCAAATAAAATCTAGAATCAAGCAAAAGTGGGTGTACATGTATCTGACAAATGAGACTTCAAGGCAAAACTGGTCAGAACAGACAGAAAAGCTCAACACATTCCAGTAAAGAGAACAATATGTCAAGATCACAGAACGATTATAAACATACGTGCACCAAGCTTCAGGCCTCTCAATGTTATAAAACACTATTGAGCAAAACAGATACATAGGCTCCAGTACAGTAACAGTGAGCGACATCAGTTCTTGACTGTCATCCAATCAAAATAAAAGCCAAAGAGTAAACTTCAAAATTAAACGACTACATTAGACCAAATGAGCATTGCAGACATCTACAAAATCATATATCTATTATAAGTAGACATTCTTTTTGATAGCTCACAGAACTTTCCCCAAAGTATATCATATTCTAGGCCGAAAATTCAGAATTAGCAAACATGAGACGTTGAAATAATCTCTTGCAACTTTTGAGATCATAATGAAATTATGAAACTGGGAATCACCAAGAAGAGAAACTTTGGGACTGGTAAGATAGCTCATTTTTCAAAAGAGCCCTTTCTGTTCTTGCAGGAGACCTAGCATAGGCTCCTGGCATTCACATGGTGGCTCACAACTGTCTGTAATTACAACTCTGAGGGATATGCCACAGCCTTCTGGCCTCCCGATTCACCATGCACACCAGTGGTGCCATACATAGATATGGCCAAGTAAATTAAATAAATTTAATTAAAATAAGAGAAATCCTACAAATGTGAAAATTATACATTTTGAACAATCAAAGATCTACTAAAGTAATCAAGGGAAAATTTGAAGAATACTGAGAGAAAGTGAAAGCACATATACAGCGTCAGGATCTATGGGACCCAGCAAGGCCAAGTCTAAGAGAGAAGATTATGATTACAAATGCCCACACAAGAAACCCCCAGAGATATCAAGCAATGTAGTCCGGTGACTTATAAAAACAAAACAAACAATAAATAACTACTAAAGATCAGAGCTACAGTTAATGAAATTGATTCTAAAATAACTACACAAAGGGTAAATGAAACACAGAATTGATATATTAGAGTGACTAAAAAGAGTAGTGAATATGTACCCACATTCATGAAAAGAAAGAGAAGACCTAAGTAGACTTACACATGTCAAAAGGACATGCTAAGGATTATTACTGAATTCCAGGAGACTATACAAGATTAGTTAAAAATTATATTCTACAACAAACTGAAAAAGAAGAAATGGATGAATTTCTAGATGCTATGACTCACCAAAATGAACAAAGGGAATATTTTAAAAACACAAGAATGAGATTGATGCAATTCCCAAACTTGCTCAACGAAGAAAATCTGAGGACTAGAAGAATTTACTGCAGATTTTTTTCCAGACCTTTAAAGAAGAATTAACATCAATGCTTCTGAAACCATACCATAAAATAGAAACAATGGAATGTTTCAAAACTCATTCTATGGAGTGAAGATCATACTGAGGATCAATTTTTAATTTTTTAAACAACCAGATAAGGAAACCCCCAAAACAGAACATATAAATAATTAACACTGGTAAGCACACATGCAAAAATCTTAAATGAAATACATGCAAAACAAATCCAGCAATGCATTAATAAAGATCATACACCATGCCCCGGATTATTTCATTCCATGGATGCAAGCATAGTTGAATACATTCAAGTCAATGAATAAAAGGCAACTCCTAGATACAACCAAGGACAGAATTTACACAATTTTATCAATAAATCTTAGAAAGACATTTGACAAAATCAAACACCTTTTATGATGTGATGTGCCCAAACACTCTATATTTTACTACAGAGACATTTACACGCTCATGTTGATTACTGCCTGTTCAAAACACGTAGGAAATTGAGTCAACCTTGACATTAACTAACAGAAAAAAGGATTAAAAAAATGTGACATACACAATGGAATACTATTCAGCTGGTCAAAGTACTGAGAATTACTGACTGTAGGTGTTCATAAATGGCACATCTTTATCAATACCTCCCACCAAGTTCAGGGATCAAGGCAAAAGAAGAGGTAGAAGGAATTTAAGACCTGAAGGATGGACAGGAATGCTGTGAAGTGCTGTCTTCTAGACATGACATGAGTATTGCACTTATGAATCCACAGGTGTTATGGTTACTGAGACAAGACCTATACAAGCTCAAGCAAGCCAAACTTCCAAAGTAGATGGGGGAGGAATTAATAAGGCTTCACCCTTTACTGAGGAGCCATTGGCAACTGATAGCTACCAGAAGAGGGAGACTCATTCTTTTTTGAGGGTGTGGTACATGTTCCAGTGGATAACCTTATAACCCCGCAACCATTCATATAAGGGAAGTACTAGTTTGACTCAGTGGATAATTAAAAGAGTAAGAGGACATCAAGTTAAGAAGTAGACATTACATGGAGGTTCAGAGGGACATGAAGGGAGGATATGGAAGGTAGATATGATCATATTTAGTTGTATGTTCTATGAAACTCTCAAAGAATAAAAAATAGTATCAAATATTATGTGGTAGACCAAAAAATGTATATCAAAGCCTATTCAAGCATAATAGAGGCTATATATGCTAACCCCACAGCTATCATCACACTGTATGGGAAAAACTAAAAATATACCCTCAAAAATCAGGAATGAGACAAGAATGTCTACTCTTATTCAATATAGTACTTGAAACTTTAACCAGGGCAGTAAGTTGGAAAAAAATAAAGAAAAAGCTCACAAATAACAAAAGAAGTCAAATTACTCCCATGTGCAGATAATACGATCCTATTCTTAGAAATCCCTAGAGAGTTCTCCAAAAGACTTTGAGAACTAATAAAGTCAGCACAGTAGCAATATACAAAATCAACATAAAAATCACAAGGTGGAGTCTTTGTTATCTATCTATCTATCTATCTATTTGAGGCTGGATTTTCTCACATAGCCCTGGCTTGCCTGTAACTTGTTATATAGATGAGGCTGGTCTCGAACTTACAGAGATACTCCTGTCTCTGCTTCCTGAATGCCTTTCTATCATGGTGGGCTATAGTCTTTCAAACATGGACTCAAAATAGACCCTTGAGTTGATTCTTGCAAAGCATTTGGTCATAACGCTGAAAAAAGTAACTAAACAGAAACAATTATGAGAGTGGAGAGACAGACTACAGAATTGGGAAAAATATCTTTGTCAGCTATTTATGAAATGAAGAGTAAACATTATTTTATATGTGTATTTATATGTATATATATACACATGTGCGTATACATATATATATATTGAATATCTAAACAGCAAGTAATATAATCAACAAATGGAAAAGAACCAAAAAGATACTTTTCAGAAAAATAAATATAATAGCCAATAAATACATGAAAAATAGTCCAGCATTTTCATACACCAATGAAATACAAATCAAAACTACATTGAAATTCTATCTCAACTTCCTTAGAATAGCTATCATCAAGGAAACAAAAAACAACAAATGTTGGCAGGGATGCTGGGGAAAGAATCCTCATACACAATTGATAGGACTGTAAACCAGTACAGCCTCTGTAAGACCCAGAAAGAACGCTCCTTAAAACCTGAATATAGAAGGACCATACAATATAGCTAGCTGCCCCGCTCTTGGGTGTGTTGTTGGGGCTTCACAGTGGGCCTGCAACTGCGGCCAGTAGATCCTGAAGGGAGGAAGTGAGAGGAGGAACAGCGGGGAGTAAAGAGACTTCAAGCCAGAGACTTGAGACATCCAGGGAGGTGGGCTTCCTTGAGCAGGTCATTAACTGGGGGAAAGAAAGGCTACTTAAGCCTTTGGGGAGTGGGTAGAGGCTTTAGGGTGAGTGTACATCATTGGCTGGGGCTAAGGTGCTGGGAATGCCTTATTTGTAGGACAAGGAATTCCAAGTGCTTGCTGGACATGACCTGATAAGGAGAGAGGAGGTTTAATCTGTAATTTGGCTGCCAGGCTATGTGACCACCTCAAAGGTGGCAGAGGTGGGGCTCTTAATATGAGACATATAGGACAGGGAGAGAGAAATCCTACTCCTAACAATCTTAAACAAGATTTTCAGGGCTTGGACACACCTCAACCTCACTGTTATCACTCTAGGCTTGCTCCCCTGGTAGCTGGGCTCCTCGGCCCCACAGGGTTGTACCAGAAGGAATGTAAGTCCTGCAAGTTTATGTTTCTTGTACTACTAGAAATATGATCACAAGGGCTAGTTGGTAGAACTGGTCTAAGTGCTTTATAATAGAGGAACTAATAAAGTGTGCGTGCATGCGTGTGTGTGTGTGTGTGTGTGTGTGTGTGTGTGTCTAAAATGCAGTTTTTGAGCCATAATAAGAACAAAAGCATGTGACTTACTTAGAAGTGGATGGAACTAAAGGTCATAGTATTAAAAAGCATAATTAGCCCATCTCAGGAAGACATATATGGTATATATTATTGCATATTTCATATTCTTTGTATGTGAAGGAAAAAGACATGAAAGTAGAAGACAGCCTGTGAGGGAAAAAGAAAGCCTGTGCTGAGAGAGGGGAAAGGAGAGTGGTGAGAGTGATTTATACAAAGTATATTATATACATGTATGAAAGCCACAATGAAACCCATTGGGTTTTTTGTATTTTAATAAAATATACATTAAAAATAAGAGTACAAGAAGGCTTGTACGAGAATACCCTGGAAAACCTTGGGAAGACAGCACCAAACTGGAGCCAACCAACCTGTCCCAAAGAACAAACAACTAAGTTAGTTAGTATTTACTTAATAGAATTTTGATAACCAGTAAAAATGAACTTTTGCAGCAATGAGGTTAATTTTCATCAACATTGTGTGAATCACAAGAAGGTGTACCAAATGCCATATAAGAACCCGGAACACGCCAGGCATGGTGGCACAGGCCTGTAATCCCAGCATTTGGGGAGGCAGAGGTAGGTGGATCATTGTGAGTTCTAGGCCAGCCTGGTCTACAAAGTGAGTCCAGGACTACATGAAGCCAAGGCTACATGAAGAAACCCTGTCTCAAGAAACCAAAAATCAAAACAAAACAACCAACAACAACAACAAACCCTAGTACACTCATCAGAAGAGATCTCCTTGGGAGACGGCGATGCAAGGAGGCATGAGGGGCTAGAGGGGGAGATTAATACAACCCTGAGTTCTGATATTTTTCTGACAGTAAGTGTCCTTCGTTTCTTCCCTCTTCTCTCCTTCTTTCTACTGTTCCAGTGCCCCCTATCTTTTGCTACCCCAACCCTAATATTTTGGAGAAGTTTTTTTCTTAAGGATTAAAGTAAAAGAATCATTTTTCAATTATCAAATAATGTGTGTGAAATGCTTCCAATGTTCAATAATGTTCTAGATTATAATACATGGATAAGGTATTACCATATCTTTACAAAAATTTTGTGATTATGTGTTTTTAAAGTTATTTTTAAATCTTATTTGGAATAATGGTCATGTGATTACACAGAAAAATACACAAACTCCTCAATTTGATACTTATGATCTGACACATTTTTAGTATAATACATAGCTCAAAGCTAACATGTTATGTGATCATAAATTATTTTAGCTCAGCTGGTAAATTATGATGGCTCAGCAGTAAAGGTGCTTGCTATCAAGACTGTCAACCTGAGTTCCATCCCTAGAACCCACACGGTAGAAGGAGAGAACTGAGTCCCGTAAGTTGTTCTATAATTTCCACATATTCACTATGAAATACAAGCACACGTTAATTAAGTAGTGTGACTAAAGGTGGCATTTTTAAATCACAAATGATTCTGGCATGTCATCACATCATGGACGCACCAGTTTTACCTAAGAGTATGTTTCCTATATGATGCTTGCCATATATATATATATATATATATATATATATATATGTCTTACTTCAAGTCTATAATAAATGGCTCTTGATAGAATCAGATTAACCTCAACAGCTCAAATGAGCACTGTCTCCATGACTTAAGAGGTATATTTAATTTATTTTATGATCAGAAATCAATTTTCTTCTGAGTCTTTAATTTCAATTAACTTCTTCCTCAGGCCGGAGCACCACAGAATTCTGTCCTTATGTGATTTCTCTAAAATGTCTCACGCGGACCTAAGATACAGTTGGAAGATGGTACTGATACTGTAGGGACACACTGACTCGTAGTCTCTGTGTTACATCTGCTGTCGATGCACTTAGAACGGAGCACGAGGCTTATGTTTACAAGCTAGTGGAAAAGAGCATCAAAATGCCTTAGACAAACCTGCCTGTCATATTTACTTTATGAAGAAGTTGATAGGCAGCACATAAAGAGAATCATCCACTGTACATCAGAAAGTTCCACAATTGAGCGAGTTACCTTGTCGGCAGAGGCTCACGGACAACCTTCCACAACCAAGTTACCTTTAAGAAAGTGGGGTTAAAAAACATAACAAAAAAAAAAATCTCAGATGGCAGGGAGTCTAGACTCTAAGATAGCATAAAACCAACTCAAAGACATAATCTTGACCAAGAACTGGGACAAGCTGCAATGTAGAACTCAAAATGATGGAAGAAGATGCAACACTGTAGCATTGCTACCACTAACCCCAGCTGTAATTAAGCAGACACTTCACTCTTGGTTTTTCTCCAAGTAAAGAAAGAAATGAAAACACAGGCCAACTATGAGGCTTTGGAAATGCAACTGCCAAATTATATAAACAAATGAAGTTTGAGAAAATAACAAGTGGCCATTTTAAAGTAAGACCTTTGATCATTTTATATGACACCTCAACAAATGCTGACTATGGCATGGGGAAACGTCTGCTAGGGTATGTGGTTGGTACTTATGTTTTTTTTTTCTTCCTCTTCTCCTGTGTTGAGTTGAACACAGGTCTTTATTAAATCCTAGACAACTTGAATTTATTAAATCCTTACAGTTTGACATGGACTGGCCTTTTAGCTTACCTTAAAGCCATGCAAGTGGCCTTTGCAGTGTCTACACTCATTCTTTTAGCACGTGGCTGTCACATAAAGAAGTCCAAGCTAACCCACTAGAGACACATGGCCGAGCTGAAGCTAGCTCTATTCTGTGAAACACAAGAGAGTTCAGCAGGAAGCCTCAGTTCTAAGTTGAGCCATCAGATCGCTGCTGTCAGAATGACCTCAAGCAAGACCAGCAGAATCAGCTTCTGCAAGAAAAGCAGAGCTGGGGCCACTGACCCACAGAAAAGTCCTTGCTATTTTAGACCATTAAATTTTGGGTGGTTTGGTATACAGCAAGAGGTCACTGGTACATGAGTTGAACTCTTTAGAAAAGAACTGAGCGATCAAAGGTGGAGGAAGATGGGAGAAGTTACAAAGCTCTGCAGGAGACAGTCAGATGCTTCCTGGCAGTCCCGGTAGGGCTTGCTCTGCTAGGATGATGCACAGATGGATATTTGTTTGTCTTGATAACTGAGTTGGTCCACAGCTCAATAACTTTTACCTATAGCTTTGAAATTCCTCCTTATACCAACTGAAAACAAAATGGAGACTCACACAGAGAAGGTCCCATTTAATTGCAGTGTAGCTATATACAGATAACAACAGCTTAGGAGGCAAAATGCTCTCTTAACACCATAGAATGTGTGATCTGCACCATGTTTTATATTAACCAATTAAAAACCCAAGCCTAGTAAATCCCAAATTATTCAGTAGCCTGATCAATAACAACATAAACAATCACATTTATCAAGGACCTGCTATGCATCTGGTACCACCTAGATATTTTATGTGGTTAGTTCTCCCAACTGACTGTGAGACAGAGAGAGGCCCTGGTTTGCCCATTTAAGAACTCTAAGATGTGATTCATTTCTTGTACTTTCCAAACATCCATAATTAATCACTGGTTTAAACTAAATACAAGCGATCAGATTCTTATAGTATTTCTCTTGACTGCCTCTAAACACTTTGATCCAAAGGCTCAGGATTGAGGGTTTGGGGCTATTGTGCAATATGAGTAAAGTTCAGACTCTACCTTCACAGAAGAGCTCAGAAATACAGAGGCAATCTTCCTATCTCTACTAATTTCCCAAGCACATGGTGTCTTCCTCCAATCCTGTTACCTAACTACACATATAAACTATTTGTGTGTCTCTTCCTCTCACTCCCCACCCTAGCTGGAAAGACAGGCTGGACCAGGAAAGATGGTACTCATCAATGTGACATGTAAGCTCACAGGAGACTCGTTCCTTAACACGAGCTTCAAATCCACCAAGGACCCTCTAATGATTTTTCTGGGTCCTGACTCATTAAGGGCTTGAGAGAATTCCTCTTACAGAGCAGTGGCTTTTCATTTTGGCTGGCCATGAGACTTGACAGGATTCTAAAGAGTCATTCCTCCTCGTTCTTAACTAACCTGTTCAACTTTCTACTCAGAGCAATGTCAGGGACCACAATGAGTCTATGGATTGATTGTCTATAAGTAAGGGTTACATCTTTGGTGTAATACATTCTACAATTTCAGGTAAAGAAAAAAATTGATAGAAAGCGTATCAATCATTTTAAGACACACTGTGCCTTGGAAGAAATGCAGCGGTGAACTATTGGGCATATCACAGAATTTAATGTACAAGACTAGAAAAATTCCATCTCTACAACCTCAAGGCTATTTTGCTTTAGACTATTGCATGGCTATTACAGATCCATAACTAAAGCCTTAGATTTGTACAGTAACGGTACATAATGGGATGCTCATGTAGCCCTTTCATCTTTATTCACCATGGTAGACTCCAACTCTAGTTAAGAGGTATAAAGCTCCAGTCAAGATCTATTTATCTATAATAATTTCAAGATGCTTCATTTGGCCTGCTGGAGAGATGCCTCAATAGTTAAAGTGCTTGTTTTACAATTTAGAGGTCTGGAGTACTGGTCAGAAGCCATGTAAACACGAGGTGGATGTGGAAACTTGCCCGTGATTCTGCCCCGAGGAGGCAGAGTACAAGTGGCTAATGACATCACCCCAACTGGAGAGCTTCAGTTTGATTGAGGGACCCTGCCTTGAAGTACAAGATGGAAGATATCAAAAAAGTTCCCTTGACATCAGTCTTGTTCCTTCACATACACAACCACAAATGCACTCACACAATGCAAACATGCATACAAAAATAAAGGAGTCATGTTTACATACATGTAAAGTCCACCTTGTACCCTAATCTGTGTAATGCCCAAAAGGACCCATGGCACACAGCATCATGGACAACTGAGAATTTTAACACAAGTGTCTGCTCCATCTGCCATCGTGTCAAACACTGTCCTGAGCCAGCAGACATTCTGGAAATGATTAAGTTAAATGACTGAACCCACCAGACTCTTGTCAAGGCTGAATTATGCTACAATTATCAATGCCCCAATGGTTTAAAATACTTAATAGAATTAAATTGCTCCATCCTAGTTTCCAGGTTTAATGCCCTGTAAGTCACCCAGTTTTACCAAAACTCTTTTCATATATTTTTCAGAATCCAACACAGCCAGGCCTGTCTTCATACAGAAATTGAAAATGTCTCCTTATGGCTGTGTTATTCACCACAACATTCTATTACCCACTTGCCAATTTTCTTTATTTTCTCCAATCCAGGCCAACTGTTTTGCAGAGACTACACCACTCAGTGAGGTTTCATCACGTCTGCTTAAGAAAGGAGTTCAGAAATGTTAGGATTCCCCAAACCACCTTCTTAATCTGAAATAGATCAGATTCAAAAAGTTGGCCTTTCATTTCACTAGCATGGTGACATGTTTGTAACAATGAAACTTGGGAGACTGAGGCAGGAGGATTAAAATCTCAGGCCAACATAGTAAGTCCCTATCTCAAATAATAATGCTAAGAGAACAAAACAAACAAACAAAAAAACCAACAGTGTGGTATTTTTCACTCCTGATCTGAAAATCTTTTTGGAAATATTATAACTTTTACAAATATTTATTTATCTACTTACTTATTTACTTATTTGGGTGTGTGTTGAATATGCTCACATTTATGTAGGATGGAACTTTGGGTGACCCACACTATCATTCTCCACCCTAATCCTTGAGCCACGGTCTCTCATTGAACCTAGAATTGGGTAACCAGCCTTAGAAATCCTCTGTGGTCCCCCATAGTGATGGGGTTACATGCACATGCAACCACACCTAAATTTTTACTTGGGCTCTGAGGATTTGAACTCATTTCCTCAAGCTGAACAACAAGTGCTCTTACTTGCTTAGTCATCTCTCCAGTCTCTCACAAATACATTTGATGACCACTTAGAAAGAAAATTAAAAATCAGGGGACCGCATATATGGTGGATTTAGTTGCTATCTCCTTTTCTATCCTAGGAAGAATATTATTAACTAGTAGATCTCCTAAGTATGTGAAGGCATTGGCTATCTCACAGTCATTTCTCTAGCATAAAAAAAAAAAAAAAGAATGCTTAAGCAAACATTCAACTGGTCTAAAATAAAATATGAAATATTATGAAGAAATAATCTATTTCATCCAAGAGTTTAGCCATAGTTTCTATTCTTCTTTTATTTCATTAGTAATTAAAAACAAACTTGTATTTGTTGAATTCTTTACATATGTTGACTCAATTATAAATGCTTTAGATATGTATATCTTCAAAATAAGCAATGGAATGGGTGCTATCATAATATCAACTTTTTATATGAAAAATTTGAAGTGTGAAGTAGATTATTTCACTGAATCTATAATAATAATTTTGAAAATTTGTGATAAAATTTAGTTTCAACCTCAGAGTTTCTGGGTCCAGAGTGGTGTCCTCAGCTGATAATGGATACTTCATCATGCCACAGGCAATGTAAGGCCAAGCCAGATAAATTTTGGTAGATGGATACATTGTTTCTATAGGACATATTCTTGGGTAGAAATACAATGGACTGTAACAGCACCAGCTTCGTAGCCTTTGGGCATGAACCATGATGGCTTCCATCTGCACAATTTTCCAGAAATATAGTCTCTATAAGAGTTTCCTAGAGAACCATAGATGTTCCCACCGTTTGCTTGCTGCCCACTTAGAATAAGTCAATGGGTACTATATCGGTTCATGGGCTCTCTAGCATGAGCTGTTTGGGTACATGTCCATTCTCTCTCAAAGCCAGCTCCAGATCCTGCCACATATGGCTATCATCCATTTTCTGCCATTTTTAAGTGTTACTGGATACAGAGTTAGCCATGTAATATATTTCTTGGCAAGTCAAGGAGACAAATGGCACCTTTCCAATAGACAAGCCTATAGGATAAGGTAGGTATGATCTTGAGAATACACATCTGGTGAATAGTAAAATTGATTTTTTTAATGACCACAATTATGCAGTTCTTCCAGTCCATGGATTATGCTTCTTTCTCAACTTCTTTAATTTCTTATTCATGGGAAATTTTTGAAACAATATAACCTTAACATAGAATATACAAATTGAAGTTTAAAGCGTATACTCTGAAGCTTGTGTACTCTAGTTATATTTGAAACTTTGACATCACCATGGAAATGAGCCCTTGCTAACCTGATGGCAATGGAGAGCCACAGGGGGAAAAAACTTAGCTATCCCAATCACTAGCAACAAATTGTCAGGCATGTGACAGAATCTTAGATCAATCCAGCTATCATGTGATTCACTAGTTGCCTACAGGTGCATGACGAAGCCCAGCAGAGATAAGACCAGCTGGCTCAGTCCAGAAGAACATCCCATCTAACCCACAGAGTCGAGGATGAGGGGAAATGTTGGGTGATATTTTAAGACTCAGGTGGTTTGTTACATAGATAAACACTGTCAAATATGAGAAGCCACAATGAGTTGATTTTAAAAAAAATGAGTCTTCTGGTCCTTGATTGCACAGATAAAAATCTTAGAAGTCATAATCCTATTGCAATATGAAATCAGCTATGCTTCTTAGATCTAGAAGAGCAGTGAGGGCATAAGGCAAATGCTGCCCTGAAGATTAAAGAGACTGGAAACCATGGTTCATGGGAACCAGCGAAGCAATGGGAAAATACAAACTTTATATTGATGCCTTGCTGGAGGCTTTTGTGTGAACAAGTCTGGGAATTAAATTTTACAAGAGAGTCCAGTTAAAAGTGGAACCCCACATTTGTGTGAATTTCACATCTTGAAGATTGGCAAGAATATTATAGAAAAATATCTCCATAGTTTTAGGAAAGAAGGGGAAAGGAATGGTCTTGATGTACACTAGAATGCTTCCACTCTCAGCAGGACCCAACCTCAGGAGATAACATTTGACAAAGCCTAAAATGCTGTGGGTATTTTTAGAACCTAGTTACCCCAAGAGATGAGAAATATCCAACTACAGGCAGTGAATGTTATATTTAATTTAAGGGGAAAGATCAATAATAAAAAAGAAGGAAACATTTAACTTTGCAGCCCGAGGCTGGCTCATTAAAAGACTAGGATATTTTGTCTTCCTATTGCTTCCACATTATTAAAGGCTCATTTCCAACAGTTACTTTTCCCAATACATCAATGCCTAGCTGTCAAGCACACATACACACACACACACACACACACACACACACACACACACACACACACACACATGCAAGCACACACAGTCTGAAGTAGAAGACCAAGTATCTGAATCAGAGAGTAAGGATGTTAGAATTAACAGATTGGAAATATAAAATGAATCTGACTAATATGCTAAGGAGCTTTAAAAATACAGTAGATGACATGTAAGGACAGATGAGAGATAGAAATCCTAAGAAGGGCTAGAATTCACTATTAGAAATAAAAAACAGTATAACTGAAATAAATGGTATCTTTAAGAACTTGCTAGAATAATACATGTCATTAAGAATATATATCAATAGAAACCTCCCAAACTGAAACAGAACGAGATCAGGGATTTAAAGAAATAGAATAAAATATCAAAGAACAAACTGCTCAACATATACATGATGAGAATTTTAAAAGGAGAATAAAGGAGGAAGATTTGTAACAATAAGGGCCAAGAATTTTCCTAAATTAATGTCAGAAACCAAACTTACATTGCCAAATAAGAGACCATTAGTAAGACAATTGCTAAAAAGCAAAACAAAACCAAAAACAAACAAACAAAACAAAAGAAAAAACAGAGTTCACCTAAATACATTGAGAAAGCAAAATGGAACTGATCTAGAAATCTCTAATCACCTCACCAGTTTCCATAGGGCTAGAAGGTGTTATGCTGGTAGCTGATAGAGAAGACTTATCAGTTCTTTCTCTGACCCAGCAGTGAACTATGCCAAGCAAGGTGTGCCTAGGGGTGCAACAGTGGCATGGATGTTGTAGGGTTGACCAACCACTTTCTGACTTAGCTTTGAGGCCTACTCCCAAGAAAAAAATCATGCCTGATACTAAAAACCTTAATAGAAAAAAAAAAAAAAAAAAAAAACATGGCTGCCCATATTGAACCACTATTACTATTATTTTGCTAAATGAACATGTTATCAATTTGTCTTCTAAGTATTTATATTTATATCCATAGATTAGTGCTCCTCTAAGCACAGATTAGAGAAGCTTTTGTTGGTTCTGTGCAGTGATTAAATCAGCCTCATTGACAGTCAAACTGTTGAGAATAAGCGAGAGTTGAATGTTCAATCCTAAATGGAGACCTACATCACATAACCCTTCCCAAAGATCAGGAGAAATCACAGGAGGCAGGAAGAAGGTAAGATCATTATGACAGGGAGGAGAATGTGAGACTTCATCTTCCAGATATGGCATGCTTGTTGCACTCAGGAAAGCACAGTAGTTGAAGCTACCTCAAGAGGATCTGCACAAGTTTGAGTCAATCGACATTACAGCCGGTATTATAATAAGTCATTAATTCATTAATATATTGCTCATGAGTCCATCCAAATGAACTATTAGTAATTAATGGCAGCTGGGGAAGAAATACTTACTTTCTTCAGGGGTGTCGTGGCTGGTAGGTTACTCGTGATCCAGTAAAAAACCCTGTACCCATACACACACACGCAATGAAGGTATGAGGGGGAAGTGTTGGGGAGGACTCCAGAGGGACCGAGAGGGGGACTCCAGAGGGACCAAGAGGAGGACTCCAGAGGGACCGAGAGGAGGACTCCAGAGGGACCGAGAGGGGGACTCCAGAGGGACCGAGAGGAGGACTCCAGAGGGACCGAGAGGAGGACTCCAGAGGGACCGAGAGGAGGACTCCAGAGGGACCGAGAGGAGGACTCCAGAGGGACCGAGAGGGGGACTCCAGAGGGACCGAGAGGAGGACTCCAGAGGGACCGAGAGGGGGACTCCAGAGGGACCGAGAGGAGGACTCCAGAGGGACCGAGAGGAGGACTCCAGAGGGACCGAGAGGAGGACTCCAGAGGGACCGAGAGGGGGACTCCAGAGGGACCGAGGAGGACGAGAGAAAGAAATAGGCGGTGGTTCTGATTCAAGTGCATTATATACATGTATGAAGTTGTCAAAGAATAAAACTTATTACTTAAAAAAAAAACACCCTACAAACATAATTTTCAAATTATTGGAAATCAGGAGTAGAGAAACCTTTCTGAAAGAAGGTTGGGAAGAAGGCTGAGAAGATGGGTCAGTGGGGACCTGGACTGTCAGCCATTGCTCCTATGCACAAGCAGTGAACAGACAAAAGGAGGCAGATCCCGGAGGGTCCAGCCAGTCTAGCTGAATCTATGAGCCCCATGTTTTATGAGAGAGGCTGTCTCAATACAGTAAGCTAATGATAGAGGAAGACACCAGTGTTAACCTCTGACCTATAGGTGCAGACACAGTGTCTGTACCCACCCCATGCACCCACACTTTTGAGGAAAGTAATGCATGATCTTTAGAGGACTGCGAATAGAAGTTGGACCTGATTTGTCCTCAAAGACCAGCACTTGAGAGGGATTTGAGTGAAAATATGCGGAACAATCACAAATAATTTTGTGTGAAGGGGTGCACATCTGTGTGGAGGGGAGCGTCCGTATGCGTGGGAGTACATGTGGTTGCCAGGGGTAAAGTCTGCCACTCTTCAATGCAAGCCACCTCACTTTGCCCACTGAACCCCATTAGCCAAGGCTGGATGGTCAGCAGGCCCAGGGATCTGTCTGTCTCTGTCACCCCAGTGCTGAGATCACAGGCATGCATCACTATTCCTGGCATTCGGGAATTAACTTTAGCATGCATGGCAAACACTACTGATTTAGCTATCTTCCAAGTCCTACAGAGAAATGTTAGAGCTGTGAAAATGCTATGTATGAAATCATCACGGTGTATCTGTTTCATTATATCTCTCCACCCATAGAATGTATTATCTGTCCCAAAGATGAGCGGTAGTGTAAGCTACAGGCTTGTGTGATGATGTACTGACCATAACAGGCCATTGACTGTAATGAATGTCACGCTCTGGTGGGGCCTCTGATAATGGAGGGGGGCTGGTATGGGTTACATGGGAGATCTCTATACATTGTTCTTAAATCTGTTACAACCCTACAAGTGCCTTAAAATATAAATATACTGAAAACCGTGAACAGTTCAAATCACATTAATTTAAAAGGCTCCCAGAGCTGGGGCTTTAGCTCAATGGTAGATCTCTTTGGTTTGTTTGGTCAGTTTTTTGTTGTTGTTGTTGTTGGGTTTTTTGTTTATTTATTTTGTTTTGTTTTCTTCAAGACAGGGTTTTTATGTGTAGCCTTGGCTGTCCTGGACTCACTTTGTAGACCAGACTGGCCTCAAACTCACCAAGATCTACCTGCCTCTGCCTCCCAAGTGCTGGGATTAAAGGCGTGTGCCACCACATCCTGCCAATGGCAGATCTCTTGATTAGCCATTGCTACGTTCAATCCCCAGTACTGGGGGCCAGGGTGGGGGGACTTACAAAAAATGAGAATGTTAGTGAACTGGGCTCTTTACACTTGCATGTAATATATTTCCCAGAATAAACTGATGAATGTAGAAGTGCCACCAAAAATGGTATCCTACATATCTTATATAATGGGCCAAATTGTTATTCCTGAAATAAATCAAGTAGCATTTCATAAACATGTTAGAGAGAATCAGCAATTCCCGACAACTCTATGTGGCATTATGGGACCTACTGGATCTTGTGTACATGAAAAACAGAAAGATGACCTTTCTGCTTAATCAGTGGAGCTCTCCATGCGTTGCTGAGTTGTTCTCGACATCAAGGGTATCTCAACCTTATCTGCTCAGTCACTCCACAGAAATGCACCAACGCAGACTACACATTAGAACATGGCATGAGGCACTGACACAGACTGTACATTAGAGCATGGTCCTGATGCAAGAGTCCAGCATGCCATGACTCTACCTTGACGGATCTTACATTCTTACGAGGAGATGGAGTTCTGTAAATAAAAAAGAAAGGCACAGACAAATGGTGAATGCCACATGTCTGGCAAATCTAGTACTGGGGAGGATGGCTTCACCGAAAAGCTGTATATGACCTTTCTAGAGTCAGTCCTGCAAAGGGTAGAACTTCATAAAGACATACTTCTCTGGGAAGATGGGTCAAGGAAAGCAAACACCGTACCCTGAGGAGTGAGGAAAGCTGAAGGACTGGGGTGTAGTGCCCTTGTGTCAATGAGAATGAAGCCACAGCACTAGAAAAGGTTAGAGAGCAGTTTGGAGCAGCTAGGGAAAGCAGGCCTGATTGTAGATGGCCTTTAGTTCATCAGCATCATTTTCCATGAAAAAAGAGACTCTGCAGCAAAAGAGATGCTGCCCTCCCTCCCAGAATCCCACACTACCTTCCTTATAGGGCATTCTTCAAATAGGAAACGCACAGACTTCCTTCTTCAAAGGCACCTCACCCATGCTGTTCTAACGTCTGGGTGGCCTCTTCCCTGTGTCAGTTTGTGTCCCTAAGGATTGACCATGTTGAGGGGTCTACCGCTATAGACCCACCCACAGGTGAAATGTAACACACGTTGGACCTGTGAATATGCTGCTTATTCACGTAAGGTCTTCTTTGCTATGTTATGGAGTGTAATTCCAAAAACATCAGGACTCTAAAGAAGACCTGGCTTTCTAGATCACCAGGAAGGTCTATTTGTCAAGAGAGATGGATAGAACATGTTTTATTTCACAGCTAGATGGGTTCATTATTTTTAAATATCTACACTCAGGGCACTTGGGTCTCAGTTTTTATTTTCCCAGGGATGGGTAAATTTTAGGAAGAATTGGTAAACACATAGGTGGTCCAAAAACCAGGAAGCCTTGTAGTCAAGATTTCACAAACTAACCCACCTCTTCTAACAAACTTCTGGAAGCTGTCCACGTGTGTGTATAGCGACCAGACTTGCTCAGCAAGGTTGTTTGAAAGGCTGTTATTTTTAGTCTTATTCTGTGAGCCATTAGCAGTTCGTGAGGGACTGCAAGGGATAGATTTGCATTTGGAGAAAAGAGGACATGGTTGAGACGTGGAAAGGAGAATGCTGACACTGGAAAAGAAGGCAACATGTAGAGTTATTTCACAGGTGGGATCTGAGAGGCCCATTAAACTGGAAATGAAAGTGGGAAATTGGAAATACACTTTGATTCAAAGAAGTGAGTAAGGCAATAAATGGATTTATGAATTACTTCAGTCATTCTTATCCCCTCCCCCGACCCCACCCAAAATCTTCCAGAATAGGGGACTGGCTAGTTATAATGTGACTTCAGAGACCCAAAAAACCTTTTTGTCTTGTCTCCTTGTAGGCAATTGGAAGCTCTTTTTAAGGCAAGTAACCTTTGACCTTTCTCTACCCTCTTCACTGGGAGCTAAAACAGAAACAGTTGCAATGTCATAACTCCGTGCATCTGCATGCCTTCTTCATTTAATAAAGCCATTTAAGAGGTTTCTTACTTTCCGTAGTCTTCTCTGTAGGATTTCTCCATTTCCCAAGTAATTAAACACAGAATTACTATGCTGAAGCCTGAGAGCCCACAGCCCCGCAGGGGAAGGCTTTCGCCCTGGGGCTGCCCTCTGGAGAGAGGCTTGCTTGCATCCTGGTTGTGCCTGGGGAAGGCTTCCTGCCTTCATAGGGACTTTAGCTCTCTTTGAGATACAGGAGCAGGACCCCAGGTCCTGTTGGGGTAATAGCTTGGCCCCTCCCATGCTGGAGTAAGCTCACCCCAACTAGGAGGGAACTGCTGTTTCCAGGAAACACTGGTATTCTCCAGCTGTTTGTAATGCTACCAGAGACTCCCTCAACCCCCTTGTCCTGCTCAGCCTTCTGCTGTGACTCACAACAGGCAAAAGAGGTAACATTTGAAGGCGCTTCCGGAGGGTGTCTTGGCTTTCTCATAAATGCTGAAGGGAAAAAAATTAATTCAATGTGCGGCATTCGCAGCCTGCTATGTCATTTATTTCCTATCCTCACACTGTGTAATGGTTCCAGAGATGGCTGGCTTGATTTGCGCACATTTCACCGAGAATCTTTATCGTTTCTTACCTTTATTTATTGTCTTCCCTCATCCTGTTTGCTGCTTTGTTAGCAGTGCATCAAATATTCATATATGGATATTTCCCGGCTGGGTCTCACTTCATCATTTGCCCCATGGAGTGTTGTAGATCATGGAGCCTGCTTCCTCTCTCAGTCCCCACATACACCACGGCCTTCTTCGTCAGGCATTGTATGAAACTGCCAATCGCAGGTTTAATAAACGGAGCTCCTTGCTTCTCGTTTACTCAGTTGCATCCCCAGAAAGCATTTGTGCACCATACTCAAAATTTGCTTTCCCTGGTTGGGGACTATGAGATACCTGGTGCCCAACTCCCAACAGAATGGAGCCTGTGGAGGCTGAGCACGAATCCACAGACCTGAAGATGCTCTATTGAGGGCGGAAGGGTTATAACCTGCTGGAAGCTATCAACCACACCCTCCTGTTAGGACTCAGTCACTTCTCAGGTCCAGCCAATTGTGTCACATGGGAAGTAATTTTCATATCTTTCAGGGGATTTAAAAAAATCAAATATTTGAAATAAAATTTAATTTCAAGTTTCTAGATCTGAGTCAATGAAATAAAAAAGAAAAATAGTGGCACAGTGACTCACTCCAGCAGCTTGTCTGTATGAATCCCACAAACACAAACTCACCACCAGGTTGGGGAGAGTTCACCGTGTTGTTTCACCTGTGACTTTTCACTCAGAAGTGCTCTGGGCATGGAAGAAAAAAAAAAAAGCAATTCAAAGTATAAACATTAGCAGACATCTCGATACTCATCTCCCATCAGATTGTAACCAGCTGGGCCGCCTTGAAGATTATCTTTGCATCTGACAAGACACAACAAAGCTGACCTTTTGGAGGCTGAAGAATAACATTTGTTTTTATTCTAGATTTCCTTAAGTGATGCCACAAGGGCATGGATTATTCCCAATAATTATCTTTCAGATTACCCTTTGTGCCAAGCCGTTCAGTTAGCTGCTGCCAAGGTCCATCTCATAATCTTTCCTCCTGCCACATAATCCCAAATGTCCATTACTCAAGCCCTTGAGCATATACCTCAGCTGAGAACTCTACTCTGCTATTTGGCGGGGTGGGGGGGGGATGGATTAATTTCTCTTTCTTATGCAACTTAGTCTCTCTGCCTTAGAATATGCTTAGAGAAATATTGTCCACTTAGGAATTGAAGTTATCTTCATTTTTCAGGTAATATGATCCCACCCAGAGTATAATTCATAAAGATTTTTGTCACCGGGAGGGCTGGAGAGGTGGCTGAGAGGTTAAGAGGTCTGACTGCTCTTCCAAAAGTCCTGAGTTCAGCTCCCAGCAACCACATGGTGGCTCACAACCATCTATAGTGTGATCTGATGCCCTCTTCTGGCCTTCAGTTGTCCATGCAGTCAAAACACTATATACATAATAATAAATAAATCTTTAAAAAAAAGGGGGGGGGGCTGGAGAGATGGCTCAGTGGTTAAGAGCACTGCCTGCTCTTTCAGAGGACCCAAGTTCAATTCCCAGCACCCTCATGGCAGCTCACAACTGTCTATAACTCCTGTTTCAGGGGATCTGACACCCTCACACGGATGTACATGCAGTCAAAACATTAATGAACATAAAATAAATATAAATATTTAAAAAAAGATTTTTGTCACCATAATGTAATGCTCCATCTCACTCAAAAGTCACATGGCTACTTACAGAACATCTTTTTGGATTTGGGTGAATTTCTTTTATTTAGTTATTTGTTTACTTGGCTATTTATAAAAAAATTTGATTATATGATATAGCTCAAGCTAGCCTGAGACTTGCTTCATAGCCTAGAACAAACTTGGACTCAAGTTATTCCTACCTCAGCCTCTAAAGCAAGCAGAAGACTGGCTGCCTCACAACCCTGGGCATCTTGAGTTAATTATGGAAGCTAGCCTACTTAGTGATTAATCCTCCTTGAAACGTTTTCCATTGCTGCTCATATTTTGCTCTTTGTCTCTTCATCTTTTTAACATATTTTAAATAAAAATTTCCAACAGGCACTCTGTATAGTGGGACTTTTTTGGACCCACCAGTGGTTAAATAAAGATGCAGAGACTTATTAATATTTAACAGCCTCAGCTGGGCAGACTCTCAGCACATCCTGACTGTTCTAGTCCATGACCTGCCATGTTGCCAGTTCTTTACCTCTCCCTCAGCTCCGGCACATCTGTGCCTTCCTGTGTCATGCTGGCAAATCTCCTGTGTCTGAGTCTTCTCCCAGAGACCCTCTCTC
The DNA here is from genome assembly GCF_903995435.1 of Acomys russatus. Lineage (NCBI taxonomy): Eukaryota > Metazoa > Chordata > Mammalia > Rodentia > Muridae > Acomys > Acomys russatus. The sequence continues at coordinate 77,880,992 of NC_067140.1, forward strand.
TGTTTGGAAGTCCCATCTTCCCCTTCTGCCCAGCCATTGGTCATCAGTACTTCATTAAAGCTGATCAGATACAATTCTAGATTGCCTTAGGCATTTGAGGGAAGAAGATATATGATTACAAAATATGAAGCCAATGATGGGCCATGGCTCTCTGCTGGTACAGAATTGACAGTTGAACATACAGAGACACACCTTCACACAGTGCACCCTAACACTTCTAGTCACACAATGCATCCTAAAACTTCTGGTCACACACTGCACCCTAATACTTCTGGTCACACAGTGCACCCTAACACTTCTGGTCACACAGTGCACCCTAACACTTCTGGTCACATAATGCACCCTAACACTTCTGGTCACACAGTGCACCCTAACACTTCTGGGTCATCTTTGAAACACCAACTTGCCATCATTCTGTAATTTTGTCCTTGTGGGTATCTTTGACTGTTTTATACAAATTTCAATTGTTCAGTGAAATCTGACTTGCCTTAAGAAGTTCATTGTTTTAATTATCACTTTAATATAAATTTAAGTGCAAAGGGGTCCAGTCTGGATGACCTCTACATGAAATGGTGCTTTATGGAGCTTTGTAAACTGTCAGGGGCATGGCCACCCTGTCCTATGTGTGCACTCACCCCTTACCACCTCTGTTCTCTTAGACCGGCCCCTGTGGCCATAGGTGTCTGACTTTCTCTCAAGTGAAGGAAATTTCTTGGTTTTTTTTTTTTTCTTGAGAAGATTTTGGCTACATAGTTTGCATTCCACACACACTTTCAATGTATGTGGGAAGCTCACTCGTAACTACCCAGTGTAGCCAATTTCTGACTCCAGTATATGAAATGTTCCTATGTGCTATTGTTTGAGCAAATGTCTCTGAATGGTCCATGTAATAAAGTCTTTTTTCTCAGGAAGGCATCTTCGGGAGCCAGAAACTTCAGGGCTGGAGAGATGGCTCAGAGGTTAAGAGCACTGGCTGTTCTTCGAAAGGTCTTAAGTTCAACTCCCAGCAACCACATGGTGGCTCACAACCATCTATAATGAGATCTGGTGCCCTCTTGAGGCCTGCAGGTATATATGTAGTTAGAACATTGTATACATAATAAATAAATAAATCTTAAAAAAAAAAAAAAAAAAAAAAAAAAAAAGACAATCCCAATTGTTTGATTTTACTAATAAAGACTTAGGAGCCAGATGCTGGGGTGAAAACCTGCTAGCTTAAAGAGGCAGAGAAAGCACCTATTTGACCTCTCTACTCAGTTCACACCTCAGAAGAAAAAGCCCAAAAAGCTCACTAGCTCAGCTGAAAGTCCAAAGGGAAAGGCCAAAAAACCCAGGGCCAAAGGCTTGCTAGCTCAAAGCTCAAAAAGCCTCTTTCTTATCTACACGGTCTTAAGTACCCTTCAACTCAAAGTCCCTCCTACTCTTCGATCCCCGTCAGGTGGTTTCTTACTCCACCTCTTGACCTAGGGTTAATTTTATTAAATCCTGTGAACAGAAAGCTCTTGGGTTAAAGCTGTGTGCTAGGCCTGGCTGAACCACACCACAATCACCTGTTTACAATAAACAGAAAGTTCTTGGATTAGAGACATGCGTGTTAGGGCTCAACCATAGCAAACAAGAAACAGGCTTTTATAGTTCATAGACTCGGGGTTCACAACGGGATTATATATCCAGCAATAGACAGGCACATCTTTGTAGTCACTGAAGGAGGCTGTGGAATTCTGGTCTTTTCTGGTTTCGTTTGATTTCAAGTTGATGAGAACAATTTTCCCACACACACACTTCTGCCATGATATGCTGCTTTGAGAAGCCACACAACACCTCTTCCAGTTTAAACTGGGCCCTCTAAATCTACCAGCCCAAAACAAACTTATTTGGATTTTGGTGTTTTTTGGGGGGCAGAGGTATGTGATACAAGGTTTCTCTGTGTAGCCTTGGCTGTCCTGGACTCTCTTTGTAGACCAGGCTGAACTCGAACTCACAGAACACCTGTCTCTGCCTGCTTGATTGCTGGGATTACAGGTGTGCACTACAGCACCCAGCTATAAACTTTTTTTCCTTTATGAGTTAGTTTTCTCTGGAATTTCATTACAGTAATGTGGAGCTAATACACAAATTTGATTGTCACCACAGTAAGTTAGTAGCTGGGTGCATTTGCATAAGCACCTAGCCTTTTGAAACATCATATTTAAATTATAATTACCCTTATAAGTTCTTGAAGAATGAAAAAAGTCTATACAACAGGCCACTGCTTGGGAGGCACACAATAAAGGATGGTGAGGAAGGAGAGGAGAAGAGAGAAGAAGAGAAGAAGAGAGCTAGGAGGGAGGAGGGAGGCTCATTATTGTACAGAAGGCAGCCTCTAAATGACAGAACAGGCAGCATGCTGTCAAAGGGTCAGGGAAATGCGCAGGTTACCTCACCTTCTGACCATTGCTTCCTTCTCAGTGCCAGCAATTCCACTGTACTTTCGTGTCTCCAAGGGAGGCAGGAAGAAAGTATGAGCACAACCTATGAGGTGTTACCTCTGGGTGGGTTATAATTGCAGTGCTGGAGAGGTGGGATGGATAGCAACCTTTAGCCTTGTCCATCACAATAGAAGAATTAATCACTGGAGAACTGGAAGTAGTTTTGGCAATAATTTTGTCCAGGAAACCCCTGAAATTTCTAACTGTGGATCAGCGGTGTTCCTCTATCCTGATTCCTTCACTCAACCCCACCATCACCTAACTATTATATTTCTATCTTTACCTGCCACTGGTTAATTATATTAAGATTAGATTAACAGCTGACTAAAAATGTGTCTGGCCAGAGCATCTATACAAGATTGCTCATTGAGATAGATAGAAATTGTGATTGAAACTCTTTGAATCTTATTCTGTTTTTCAGGCTCTATAGCACATGCATCTGACAATACAGAGAGGAAGCATGTTAGTACAGAAAAGATATAATCATTTTGAGATATCTATATCTGTACCAAGGCCATCTGCCCCACCCCAAAAAGATTTACAGGAAAATATCCAAACTGTGGGAGTCTGTCCTCTCTATCCTCTCTTACACGAGGTCCTTTCCTTCTTCCCTTGGAGGAAGAAATTTACTGTCATTAAATAGCTTTCTCTTCCTCACTGTGGAGCTAGCTTCTTTCAGAATAAAATTGTCACCTGTCATTGGATGTGACCAGCGACTGCTAAGTTTATCACAACACTAGACTAATTTCCATAAATCACACCCCCCCAACCAAGCCAGAAACAGCCAAAAGTCCTTAGAAGAGACAGCACTGCAGGCAAGACGCCTACTACAAGTAGAAATATGTCAATCCTTCAGCACAGCGCAGGCAGCTGCTGCCTGTCAGTTCAGAGCTGATGCCAATACATAGAGAAGAAAGCATCTCCATGGTGTCAAGGCCTGGATCCTGCTACCAACCAGTGGTGTGCTCATCACAAGTGGCTTTCCATCCAGTTTTGTCCTCCTCAAAGCAAGGATTTGCATGACCATTCAACATCTTCCAACTCCATGGTGTTCTTCATTTTGCCTTGAGAGAGACCCTACTCCCTGCCCCAGAAGGTCACCTGGGTTTAGCTCCCCGTATACATGTATGGAGGTAACACATTGAATTCAGATACCTCCCTACCTTTTGAAGTAAATGCATGTTTTTTTTTCATCTTTTCAAATTCCTTTATCCCAGACCTGATTTTTTTCTTATTAAAAGAAAGCAACACGTCCTTCTTGTACTGATAAATGGGGAAAAAGGGGAATCCATTCATTTGTTTTGTTTTTGTTTTTTTAATATTTTGTTAATTTATTCATGTTACATCTCAATTGTTAGCCCATCCCTTGTATCCTCCCATTCCTCCCTCCCTCCCGCTTTCCCCCTATTCCCCTCCCCTATGTCTGTGACTGAGGGGGAACCTCTTGCTCCTGTATACGCTCATAGGGTATCAAGTCTCTTCTTGGTAACCTGCTATCCTTCCTCTGAGTGTCACCAGGTCTCCCCATCAAGGAGACATGGTCAAAAATGGGGCACCAGAGTTTGCATGAAAGTCAGACCCCACTCTCCACTCAATGGTGGAGAATGTCCTGTCCATTGGCTAGATCTGGGTAGGGGTTTGAAGTTTTCTGCACATATTGTCCTTGGCTGGTGCCATAGATTGAGCAGGACCCCAGGACCCAGATCTGCCCATCATAATGTTTTTCTTGTAGGTTTCTAGGACCCTCTGGATCCTTCTATTTCCCCATTCTCCCATGCTTCTCTCACCTAAAGTCCCAATAGGATGTCCTCTCCTCTGACCCACTTTCCTGTTATGTGAAGACTTTCATGGGACATGCCCCTTTGGGCTAGTGTCTTGATATGACTGAGTATATACCATTTGACTCTTTTTGCTTCTGGGTGAACTCATTCATTATGATCATTTCTAGTTCAATTCATTTGTCCACAAATTTTGGGAATTCCTTGTTTTTAATAGCTGAGTAGTATTCCATAGTGTAAATGTACCAGTTTTTTTTTTTTTTTTTTTTTATCCATTCTTCAATTGAGGGACAGTTAGGCTATTTGCAGGTTCTGGCTATTATGAATAAAGCAGCTATGAACATGGTTGAGCATATGTCCCTGTTGTGTGGTGGAGCATTTTCTGGGTATATTCCAAGGAGTGGAATAGTTGGTCTTGAGGAGACTGCATTCATAATGCCAAATTCTTTCATGTGGTAGCATACATGTGGACAGCCTTTACAGTGCTGAAACACTTTTCTACAATATAGGACATGCACAGTTAGGTGTTCTATCATTAGAAAATATATTTTTACATTTGCTTACTTATATAAGTGTGCGCATGCACACTTACATACAGAGAGATGCTTACAAGTATGTGAAGATCAGAGACAGTTTGTAGGAGACAATTTTTTCCTCCTTGCTTATGAGTTCTAGGATCAAACTCAGGTCTTGGTGGCAAGCATCTTTACCCACTGACCCATCTCACAAGCGTTTGAAAATCTTACAGAGAAAAAAAAAAAGGTGTCACCATGAGACCAGAGAGCCGGCGCTTGCTCCAAATGATCAGTCTTTTTATTTGTTTGTTTGTTTGTTTTGTTTTTTTCAAGACAGAGTCCTGGATTCCTTTTGTAGGCCAGGCTGGCTTCAAACTCACAGCGACCCACCTGCCTCTGCCTCCTGAGTGCTGGGATTAAAGGAATGCACCACCACACCCGACTCAAATGGGCAGTCTTATAAAGCAGTTCAGAGCAAAGATTCTGAAACCAGATTTGCCTTGGTTCAAAATATTCTCACTTTACATGTATGGAAATATGAATTCCCTCATCTCTAGAAAAGGAGGGAGAGCTTGATTACCAGGGGTGGTGGGTGTGATGGGCTCACACAGTGCCGAGAACAAGACAGCACCTTGGCTGACTGCAGCTGTTAGCATAGGCATCCTTGATATTGTTATTATGATAGGTTTTTCCACATAGCTGAGGAAGAGTGATGGTTATATATTCAGATTGAAACACAGAAAGCATAATGCAGAAGACATCATTCTATCCCAAATTCAGTAAGCCATTTAATGACTCTGGACATTGTACTATGGAAGACATTTACAGGGGGAACTGACCATAGATCCTAAGGTCTTACCCACTTCAGGAAGGGTCTACCCTTGTAAGAGTGAGCTGTGTCGCTCTACTTTGCTCCACTAGATTTGAGGAGGTAGAAAGCGATTCCTGATGGCTGGAAAGTATGGGCAGGGCTTTGTCATGTTTAGGACAGAATTGGACTAGGAAATACAAGAAGGACAAGTTTTGTTTTCTGGGACAGGACTATGTACAGGTGTCATAGGCCATGGCACAGGAATCATCATAGGCCATCCTCCACACTGTCTCAATCCAATACAGAAAATAATCTGCGTTTAAATGTAAAGCTGGGTCTGACAATGCATTAAAAACATGCCATATTTCACTCAAGACCTTGTTAATCTAATTTATAACTTTAAAATATTTATGTGTCACATGGGAATGTACATTTCAATTCCTGCCAGGGACTCCACAAGTGTTAGCAGTAACATGATCCTGAATTTAATTATTTACTCTACTATTTATTTTAAAATCACATTTGTCCTTAGGGAAAACATGGGGAAGTTAGCCCAAGTTAAAAAGACTCAAAGTGTAATACACTCTGTAACAAAGGAAGAGAAATAAATTATTTGGCATAAGACTTCTGGACTCAATGATATAAAAAACAGTCTTTAGGAGAAAAAATTATATCACTTCTGTGCTTGGAGACCACCCCAATTCCAGTTTGTATAATTAGGCACTGTGGCTTTCTTTTTCTTATTTATCACTTTACAGAAAGACAAATTTTAAGAGAATATATTAAGTATCTTGTTTTCTTCTGAAATACTTTATCATTTTGAGGAAACACAGATCCTTTGGGGAGGAGTACAGTGAAAGCCATTAAGTCCTAGCTCCAGGAAAAAGCATATGTGTACAAGTGATAAAGGGATAGGCTCAGACTTTAGGGAGCACACAGGCATGAGGTTCAGACTGACTGAGTTATTTTGAGGAAAAGTATTTAGTTCACTCTGCATGTCTTTCATACACAGTATGAATCCAACCCAGATAGGACAAATTAGTTGTATGATTCAGGTACCCATTGCTAGATAAAATAACCATGCTAGAACTTAGCATCTTGAAAGAGATGCAGTCAGGCGTCTACAGGCATGAGGGCTCTATTCGTGTGCTACTGTCCTCCCAGCCTTGACTGAAGGACTGATGAAGAAGAACTGAAGACTGAAGAACAAGACAGATCCACTCACATTTCTCGTGCTTGTGGCTAGACCCATCAGGGATTGGCCAGACTTGTGTGAATGTTTGTTCTTTCTGTAGACCCTCCCAGCCTTCCAGAGTCTCCTGCATACACGCTATCATACAAGGTCAGACAAACAAACAAAAAGGAATCCATGTGGTAGACTAAGAGCATCTGCTTGTGCTACATGCTAATATCCTATTGGCATGACAAGCCCAGAGGTAGTGTAGAAGACCAGAGAGGCACTGATGCCCGGATGCATGGCTTTTTGCGGACATCTGCTAGTCAGTCTTGAGCATAACCTTCATGACTAAAAGAGGGAACAGCATTTGATGGGGCAGTAACACTAATCTTTCAGGTACCGTACAATGGGTGGGAATGTCTGCTTAGCCTTTCTGGTTATTTAGGCTCCCCCAACAAGCCTTTTCTTTTGGGTACACGGCACAATAGCTAGTGATGAAGCACTGTTGATGTCTGATTCCTTATCACTCAAACATGCCTGAAGACAAGGGCTCTGTTCACCATTAGTACCGTCTTGACACAGAATCAGATACACGGTAGAACAAATAAATATTCAAGGAAGGGAAGGGCTGTAGGACAGAGCAGGGCAAGGGGATTCCATGTGGTGCAAGGTTCAGGAATGTAAGACATCAACCGAATAAAAGTATGCCAGATACGAAGCTAAGGTCGAATTTTTACCACCAACAAACCCAAGACAGAGTGAATATTCACTCACTTTATGGATAAGGAGACTGAAGTTTATAGTTGGGAACTGATTCCTATGGTTAAAGAGTTGACACATGGCAAAGCTGGTGTCTGACCCAGAAAAATCTGACCACAGAGCTCAAACTCCTAACCATCATCTCACTTCTAAGTACAAGCCCATGCTTAGAAATGAGAGGAGAGTACTTAAAAATGCAAACTCCCCATTTTCTCTTCTGACAGATTTAGTGTACCCGGTTTGATGTTGAGGTCTGTGATGCACTTGGACTTTTGTGAAGGGTGATAAATATGCATCTATTTGCTTTCTTCTATGTCCAGACATCCAGTTAGACAAGCACCATTTGTTGAAGATGCTTTCTTTGTTCCATTGTATAATTTTTGGATTCTTTGTCAAATATCTAGATTAGAGTCCATTGATTCACCTATTTTTTGTATGCCAATACCATGCAGTTTTTATTACTATAGCTCTGTAGAACAATTTGAAATCAAGGATAGGGATACCCACAGAAGCTCTTTTATTGTACAGGATTGTTTTAGCTCTCTTAGGATTTTTGCTTTTCCATATGAAGTTGAAAATCATTCTTTCAAGGTCTGTAAAGAGTTGTGTTGGAATTTTGATGGGAATTGCATTGAATCTGTAGATTGTTTGGGTAAAATGGTCATTTTTTACTATGTTAATCCTATTGATCTATGAGCATGTGAGATCTTTTCCATCTTCTGATATCTTCTTCAATTTCTTTCTTCAAAGACTTGAAGTTCTTGTCATACAAGTCTTTCACTTGCTTTGCTTGGTTAGAGCTACACCAAGATATTTTTGTTATTTGTGGCTATTGTGAAGGATGTTGTTTCCCTAATTTCTTCTTCAGCCTATTTATAATTTGTATAAAGGGTTTTTTGTTTTGCTTTTTTAGTTTTATATCCAGCCACTTTGTGAAGATGTTTATCAACAACCTTCCTGAACAGAGTACCAACAGCTCAGGCCCTAAGAACAACAGCTAATAAATGGAACCTCATGAAACTGAAAAGGTTCTGTAAGGCAAAGGACACCATCAACAGGTCAAAAATGGCAGCCTAAAAACTGGTAAAAGATCTTCACCAGGCCCACATCTGACAGAGGGCTAATAGCCAAATATACACAAAGAACTCAAGAAACTAGATAATTTAAAAATTCAGCACAGAGCTAAACAGAATTCTTGACTGAAGAATCTCTAATGGCTGGGAATCACTTAAAGAAATGTTCAACACCGTTGGTCATTAGAGAAATGCAAATCAAAATGACTCTGAGATTCCATCTTATACCTATCAGAATGGCTAAGATCAAAAGCTCAAGTGACAACTCATGCTGGCAAGGATGTGGAGCAAGGAGAACACTCCCCCATTGCTGGTGAGAGTGTAAACTTGTATAACCACTTTGGAAATCAATTTGGTGGTTTTCAGAAAATTGGAACTAGTTCTATCACAAGACCCAACCATACCACTCTTAGGCATATCCCTGAAAGATGTTCCACCACACAACAAGGACATCTGCTCAACTATGTTCACAGCAGCCTTATTTCTAATAGTCAGAATCTGGAAACAATCCTCAGTCGAAGAACGAATAAAGAAACTGTGGTACATTTACACAATGGAATACTATTCAGCTATGAAAAACAATGACATCATGAAATTGGCAGGCAAATGAATGAAACTAGAAAATATCATCGTGAGTGAAGTAAGCCAGATCCAGAAAGACACCCATGGTATGTACCCATTTATAAGTGGCTATTAGCCACAAAGTACAGAATAACCATGCTACAATCCACAGGCCCAAGAAGCTAAGTAACAAGGAGGGCCCAAGGGAGGATGCTTAAATCTTACTAAGAAGGGAAAATGAAATAGACATCTATGGTGAATGGCGCGAGGGAGCTGGGTCAGAGAAGAGGTGGGAAGTAGAAAAGGAGGAATCACATGTGGGGGTGGGGTCATATCTCTGGAACAAGCTAGAAATCTAAGACAGTGGAATCTCCCAGGAATCTATGAGGGTGACCCTAGCTAAGACTCCTAGCAACAGGTGATTTGGAACATGAAATGGGCACCTCCTGTATCTAGGCAACACTTCCAATGGAGGGAAGGGGACACCAACCCAGCCACCTACAAGAGGTACAGGGATAAAGAGGGAGCAGAAAGTGATCAGAGGGAGCAGAACCAATGACCGGCCCGACTTGAGTCCCATGCCACGCGAGAGAGCCCACCCGGACACTATTAACAATATTCTGCTATACTTGCAGACAGGAGGCTAGCATAACTGTCATCACCGGCCTCACCCAGCAGCTGATGAAAACAGATGCAGAGACCCACAGCCAAACATTAGGCAGAGCTCAGGGAATCTTATGGAGGAAGGGGAGGAAGGATTGAAAGAGCCTGAGAGGTCAAAGAGACAACAAGAAAACCTGCAAAATCAGCTAACCAAGGCCCATAAGGGCTCACAGAGACTGAACCACAAACCAGAAAGCATGAGGGGTACAGTCCTAACCCCCTCCCATATGGAAAGGACATACAGCTTGGTCCTTGAGGGACCTCTAACTGCAGATGCAGGGGCTGTCTCTGACTCTGTTACCTGCCTCTGTATCCCTTCCCCCTAACTGGATGGCCTTGTCTAGCCTCAATAGAAGAAGATGCTCCAGTCTTACTACAATTTGATATGCCAAGGCAGGCGGGTTGATATCCAGGGGAGGTCTCCCCTTCAACAGGAGGGAAGGGGAGGAGAGGGAGGGACTGGAAGCAGAGAAGGGAAGGGAAGTTCCAATTGGGATGTAAAGTAAATAAAGTAAACAACAACAAAACCCAGAAAGCAAACTCGAGTCTTCTGAAGGACTGCCTGAGGGGTGTGTCCACAGTCAAACAAAATGTAAAGGAGCTTATTTATCGTAAATTTAAAAAGATAAAAAGAATTATGGCGATCAAGCAGAAAAATGGGTGGCAAAAGGAGAATGTCAGGAAGAAAACGAGGCAGAAAAGCCTGACAGACAAAGGCCACTCCCAACATGAGCAACAATTTCAAAGCACAATGGACAAAAGCTGTGCAAAATACAAATGTTTATAGCATCAACAATGTTAAGTAATTACAAAATGCTTGCAGAAAATGTTCATAGAAAAAAATTGAAAGACCTAGCCTGTCCCCATCAGAATAAATAAAGTGCCAGTATAGAAAACCAAATACTAGTAAGGGCACACAACAGTGGAATTCTTTCATTGCTGAAATACTTCTAGCAACAGGCTTGATGGGAGCATCACTCAATTTGGCGCCTACTGATGCAGAACATACACACAGACCCTATGACCCAAAAATGTCACTCCTGAGCACATACCTGCAGAAATGTACCCCTGTGTATATAATGGAACAGCTACAGCACTGTTTGTAATGGCCTCCAACTGGAAACCATCCAACTGCCCAGCAACAACAGTAGAGCTCTATAAGTCACGGTATATTTACACACTGGAATAATATGCAATGATGAGCATAGACAATGAGTAATTTTATATAAACTACAGGATGAACCTCATAGACATTAATATGTAAAGGAAAATCAGAGTGTTTGAGGCCTGGGTAACAAAATGAAATAATCAGTAAGGGGGAAATATAGTACAGGTAAGTTATGCTGTGGGAAGTCACAATTACAATCACTCTAGAAGAAAGGACAGAGAGCTCAGGAAGACTTCTTGGGTAGGATGTAGCGGGTTTTTTTTCCCCTTTGGCGTAATATAACAAAATTTTCTAAATCTGGTGTAGAGGTTCAGAAACAAACATCTTCAATAATCCAAAACCAAACAAAAAACACCAAAAGCCAAAAGATGCAGCACCGGGCAGCATAAAGTCAAAACACCTGCCTGGAAATTCCTGCTCATAACCTATTTAGGGGACACACAGGGCTCGCTCTAGAGGTTCCAGAGATGGAGTGTTGACACTCCTCTCTGGTGAGATCCTTGTTTTAGTCAATTATAAGGAACAGGAAAGAGAATACTTATTCCCATCCTTCTACAGTACATAGTAACATGTTTTACACATAACAGGCTCAGAGTAAATGCACAGTGAATGACTAAGAAATGACCAGATAAAGAATTCTGGATCTCAGGGTCAGAGAGGTAGCTCCTCCTGGGAGCCTAGCCTAACCTAGGTCTTCAGCTTGTCACAGAGATGTCTCCGCCCATGGTTTCTCTTTTCTCTACTGGCCTTCTGTCCTCCCATCCCTACTCTCTCCATGTCTGGTCTCCAACCTCATATCTCTGTTTCCTCTTCTACCGCATTTCCACTCTTACCCCATTACTTCTGTCTATTCTTTTTTCCCTTCTGAGTGAGATTTCAGCATCCTCCCTTGGGTCCTCCTTGTTACTTATCTTCTTTGGGTCTGTGCATTGTAATATGTTTATCCTGTACTCTTTTGCTGAAATCCACTTATATGTGAATACATACCATGTGTGTCTTTCTGGGTCTGGATTACCTCACTCAGGATGATCTTTTCAAGTCCCACCCATCTGCCTGAAAATTTCATGATTTCTTTGTTCTTAATAGCTGAGTGGTATTCCATTGTGTAATATACCACAGTTTCTTTATTTGTTCTTTCGTTGAGGGACATCTAGATTGTTCTGGCTATTATGGATAAAGCTATGAACATAGCTGAGTAAGTGTCTTTCCTGTATGGTAGAGCATACTTTGTGTATATTCCCAGCAGTGGTATACCTGGGTCTTAAAATAGAGCCATTCTCAGTTTTCTGAGAAAGAGCCAGATTGATTTTCAAAATGGTTGTACAAGTTTGCACTCCTACCAGCAATAGAGGAGGTGTTCCCATTTTCTCCACATCCTCGCCAGCATGTCCTGCTGCTTGAGTTTTTTGCTTGTTTGTTTGTTTGTTTTAATTTTAGCCATCTGACAGGTAGAAGATGAAATCTTAGAGTCATTTCGATTTCCATTTTCCTGATGGCTAAGGACAAGGACATTGAGTATTTCTTTAAGTGTTTCTTAGCCACTCAATATTCCTCTGTTGAGAATTTTCTATTTCATTCTGTGCCCCATTTTTTTAATTGAGTTTGTTGGTGTTTAATGTTTTCAGTTCTTTATATATTTTGAATATTAGCCTTTTTTCAGATGTAGTATTGGTGACGATCTTTTCCACATCTGTAGACTGTCATTTCATTCTATTGACAGTGTCCTTAGCCCTACAGAAGCTTTTCAGTTTCAAGAAGTCCCATTTCTTAATTGTTGATTTTAGAGCCTGAACTGTTGGTGTTCTCTACAGAGAACTCCTACAGCTGATAAACATCTTCTGCAAAGTGGCCAGATACAAGATTGATTTTTAAAAAATCAGTAGCCCTCATATATACAAATGACAAACAGGCTGAGAAAAAAATTAGGAAAACTACACCCTTCACAATAGCCATAAGTTATATAAATAAAGTATCTTGGTGTAACTCTAACCAAGCAAGTGAAAGACCTGTATGACAAGAACTTCAAGTCTTTGAAGAAAGAAAATGAAGAAGATATCAGAAGATAGAAGGATCTCCTATGCTCATGGATCGGTAAAATTAACATAGTAAAAAGGGCCAAAAGCAATTGCAGATTGAATACAATTCCCATCAAAATACAAACATAATTCTTTTCCTTTTTTTTTCTTTCTTTTTTTTTTTTTTTTTTTTTGAGACAGGGTTTCTCTGTGTAGCCTTGGCTGTCCTAAACTCACTTTGCAGACCAGGCTGACCTTTAACACATAGCGACCCACCTGCCTCTGCCTCCCTTTGAACAATTCTCAACTTCATATGGAAAAACAAAAACCCAGAATAGCTAAAACAATCTTGTACAATAAAAAACTTCTGGAGGTATCTCCATGCCTGACTTCGAGCTGTACCACAGAGCAATAGTAATAAAAATGGTATGAAATGGGCATAGATATAGACTGGTTGATCAATGGAATAGGATTGAAGACCCATAAATAAACTTATACACCTATGGACATTTGATTTTTGACAATGGAGCAAAAACCTTACAATGGAAAAAAGATAACATCTTCAACAAGTGGTGCTGGTACAAGCAGATGTCTACATGTAGAAAAAAAGGAAATAGATCCATATTTATCACCCTGCGCAAAACTCAAGCCCAAGTGGATCAAACACCTCAACATAACACCAGACACAATAAATCTATTAGAAGAGAAAATGGGGAAGAGCCTAAAACTCATTCGCACAGGAGACAACTTCCTGAACAGAACACCGGAAGAAAGCTTTTATTGGAAGTTTGCTTACAGCTTCAGAGAATTAGTCCATGACCATCACAGCAGAGAGTGTGGCTGGAAGCAGGCATGATGATGACGCAGTCACTGAGAGTTTACATCTGATCCACAAGCAGTAAGCAGAGAGAGAAAGAGAGAGGAGCAGAGGTGGGGAAGGAGCCTGGGCCTGGCATGGACTTTTGAAACCTTAAAGCCTACCCACCCCCCTAATGACACACTTCTTCCAACAAGGCCACACCTCCTAGTCTGCCTCCAAAGAGTTTACCAACCGGAAAACAAACATTCAAATATATTAACCTATGGAAGCCATTCTTATTCAAATGACCACAACCATGGCATTCTTGAAAAGAAGCCATGTGAGACGCCTTTGAAAGGCAGTATCTGGCCCAGGGAGCTCTAAAGTTACAGTTCCATATGTCCAGAGACCTGTCCACTCAAAATTTTGCTGACAAGGCACACGGCCTCTTGACTTCATCCTTTTGTGTGGCTTATACTAAGAGCTGCTGCACTGACTTACAGTGGAACATTGAGCAAGTCAGGCCCCGTCTCCAGTTTCTATTCCGGCACAAATTAGCGGATGGAGAGAATAAGACTCATTAAGAAAACTCCCCTTCCTGAAAAGCCATTCTGGTTCCAATTTTTAAGATCAGTGTTTAGAAGATCTTAGCCTCAGCTGGTTTGGAAGCAGGACACTCCCACCCACCCCTTGTGCCACCTCCTCAGTCTCATTTGAATTCTACCCAACCACGGCTGCTATTCCTAATTCCTTAATAACAGTGGAGCACTGAGAAAAAACTGTAACACTTCCTCGGTTAATCATTAAAATTAGCCTATCAGGGTGAAGAGATCTTCCCCTGCTTCAGTGCTGTTTAATTTCAGATAATAAGTGAGATGAGGGGAAAAAGGGATTTTTAATGCATTATAACTCCATAGAGGGCACTGAGCTGTTTTGAAATGCCTGAGAGAGCCCCCAAACTAAACAAAGCAAAACAAAAACCCAGCTCCGAGCTCTGCTCGTTTAGATTTGATTTCCAGAGGAAAAGGCCCCAAGGCCAAAGATGCAGCAGAAGGCTGGACGCTCCTTGGGATGTACTGCATGGGAGAAGGAAAGCTCCCAGCAACACTCTGGGGCTTAAGCCACTAAACGCTGAACACCACCCACGCTTAGATCAAAGGAAAAATCCGTGTTCCAGGAACACCTGTTTGAAGTCATCGCCAGCTCTTTATGGACTGGCTAAGTTCCTGTGTGCTCATCTCAGGAGTGGGCTCACATGGCTTTCTCAATAAACCACTCACTAGAGAACAGTTTAGGTGTTGTCTGTGAAGTTAAAAATTTAAGTTTGGCTTGCTCGGAAATAACTACAAAATTTACAGAACTTTCCAAGTGAGCAGGATCTTTTAGAAAACTGAGACAGCTATGCATAACTCGGACACTGGAGAGACTGCAGCAAACCCCCGTGAAGAATAGCTTTATTCTTACAGAATTCAGGGGAGCCTTGGGAGACCCCGTCCCTGAAAGCTTCCTTCTGTTTGCCTTCATGGCCTGTGAGCAGCATACTAACTGCTCAAGATCATTTAAGAGGGAGGCACCTGCTTTCTTTTGATTCTCTTTTTCGTTCTAGTTTTTTTCTTTTTGCTCCAGCATTTATCTAGAAGCTATGAACCCAGGGTCTATCTATGGAAGTTTGGTGGACATCAGATCAGTTCAATAGGAAAGTTCTGAAAATCATGTGAGTTGATGCATATAAGACTATCTCAAAGTTGCATGGTCTTTCTTGATTCGCCATTGTGTGGCAGTCATGTGAGACACTGGCTTAAACAGCAATTGTCAACTGTTAGTGATGGTAATTTTTTTTATGGCTTTGATTAATCTACCATGTGATTTTAGTTTTTCTCAGCTAATTTATTTGTTCCCAAAGACTTGGATCCAAGACAAATTTTAGAGCACAAAAACAGCATCTCTGAACTAGTTAGACCAAACTAAACCATGCAGTTGATCTGGTGTGAGGAAAGGAAATTTCTTTTATTTAGTCTGCCATACACTTGTGAACATGGCAATGTGACACACAACTCCTTCAAATAGGCATCATGCCCAGTATTAATAGTCTAACTCCAAAAGACATTTTCATATTTATTTAATTATACTTGGTTTATCTTGGTTTCTCTTGTAGGAGGAGGTAAACAGTGGTAAACACTGAAAATGGGTTGAACATTAAACAAGCCTTATTGGCATTGTTGGTAAAAATATAACTCTTGAGTAGAGATGATTAAATTCACAGAAGCCACCTCTGAAAATGGTTGTTCATGATTTTCAGGGACTTCTTGACATAAAACAAACCACAAAGGAGTGACCCAATATTTTAGGTTTGACTGTATAACAAACCACCCCAAAGTTACTGGCTTAAAATTATAATAGTCTTATTTAATTGATGATTCTGTGGTCTATTTAGGCAGTGCTGCACTGGCCTGGCTTGACTTGTGTCTGTTGGGTGCTCTCCCATGGCTATGGACAGTTGACAGGGTAGCTTGCAGCTGGATGATCTAACATAACCTTTTTCATCTGTGTGGCAGTTGTCAAAGTGTCTGTCAAGCTAATAAGACCAACTGTGAACCTTGTTTCTGCTGCTACTGTCTCCACCCCTACCAGCCTATCCCAGAGCTGGCAACATGTGAGCCTCAAGATTCCAGGTGCAGAACAAGGAAGAAAGCCCATTTTTCATGCCTTAGCAAGCATCCTATTAGCCAACAAAGATGGACTGACTTAGCCAAACTTTAACATATAGAAGTGAGATTCTATCTCTTGGTGAGAAATATTGCAAAGATGTGTTTTCAAAGACAGTGTGAACTTTAATCTTCCTGCTCATTTTGACTGGATTTAGAACGTCATGGAAGAGATGCCTCTGGGCGTATCTGTGAGAGGATTAATTGAGGAAGGCAGAGCTACCCTGCAACATGGATGGCACCATCCTGTGGGCTGGCATTCTGTACTGAATATGAAGAAAAAGGGTACAATACCACCCAAATGCCAGCACAGCCCTTTATCTGCTTCCTGGATTCATTGAAGCTTGGAGAATGCCAGCCATATGCTTCTTCTGTCCAGAACTCTACCCATGCCCCTTCTGCTCACTGCCCCCATGGTGGACAGTACTCCTACTGTATGAGCCGTGAGAACCCCTTTCCTTAAGTTGCTATTTGGTCACCACTATGAGAAAATAACTCATGCAGAAGGCAGGAATTTGAGACCTTTGGTTTTTCTTTTGCAGTTCTTAGGAGTTACTGCCATACTATAAGCCTGTAGCCAGAGCTCTGAGAAGAGCCGCTTTCAGTCCTTCACTAGGAACAGCCAGGAGAACACACAGGAAACAGACCAGCCTGCCCAGCTCATCTGGCTAACGTGCTATTGCCTAAGAAAAGGACAGAATATTTGGTTCTGAACACTTAGCTCTGAGAGACAGAACATAAGATTTTTTAGACCCAGGATGACACTGATGCCAGGTTAGCAGCTGCGACATGACCACAGCAGACAGGAAAAGGACCATAAGAAAAGAAAGGCGGCACAGGATGTTTCAGCTCCAAAGCATTCACTGGGCTCTGGGGAAAGTCAATGCAGAAAGAATGGTTAGTTAACCTTTTCCCTCCTACTGAGCATGATGTGGACAAATGGCCTCTTCCCTCACACCCTTTCTGCAGTCTGATTAATTTGCTAAGCCCAACTGGACCTGTAAAGAGAACTCCTTTATCTTCATTAAACCCAGCGAGAATGAGTGACAAGTGACAGCACCATTTCTCTGGCCTGATGTTTCATCAAAAAGTCCGACAAGCTTTAAAAACCCCAGAAGCCTTTATGCTTGCCTGGGTCAGAATTTGGGCATCTCTCAAAATAAGCATTAGCTTCTCCTACCTCCAATCATAGGTCCAGGAAAGTCAAATCTCCCTTCACTGAACAGTAGAGAAAAACATAGTATGTGTACACAAGAACATGTATGTGCACACACACACACACACACACACACATACACACACATATCAGGGGAATCAGATGATAACTGGTGTTGCAGGTAAAGGAGAGAAGACTCTTTTGGTAGTGATACGGAGGACAAGGAGGCACCGTTTGTGGTCTCTGTTATGGTGATACTGGAAGCCCGTTAGGAACCATGAGAAAGAGCAGTTAATGAAAAATTTGTTTAAATGCATCTTCTTTCTGAATAAATCCAATGGAGTGACCTGTCATCACCCCACCTCAATGTCCTCATCTGTTAAAGCAAAGTGACTGTGAAACTCAATGGTTCTTAAGAAGGTTAAGCGAATGTTCCTTGGAACTTGTAACTGCACTTATTCTAGGCTAAGTACTGCATAATCACTGTAGGAGTGTGACAACCTGGCTGAAATGAAACTACCAAGAAGCAGCCTCGTTTCATTCTGGGCTATTCTGGAGCCTAAGAGACAAAGTCTAGCCCTGTTCTTTCTGAATGCTCCAGCACAGAGCCTTTGCCAACCATGTACCATGTGGCCATGTACAACTACTCTGAGAATTTTCTTCTCTATCAGGGACCTTGAAACAAGAACAGGAGAAAGGCAGACAGGTATGGAGAGTGTCCAGAGTTCACCCTACACAGGAGAAGAAAGATAATGACAGGGTGTTGTTATTAAAAAACAAAAATCTTATCCATTCGATTTTCCCAATAAACACTCAGGAGCCAGATGCTGAAGTAAAAACCAGCTAGCTCAGAGAGGCAGTGAAAGCACCCCGCTGAACTTCCTACTCAGCTCATGTCCCAGAGGAAAAATCAAAAAGTCCAAAGCCAAAACCTTGCTAGCTCCACTGACAGCCCAGGAGAAAAAGACAAAAACCTAAAAACCAAAGCTCCAAAAGGCCCTTCTTATCCACACTGTCTTAAGGACCCTTCAACTCAAAGGTCTTCCTACTCTTTAATGCCTGTGAGCTGATTTTTTGCTCCATCTCTTGACCTAGGGTTAATTTTATTAAATCCCGTGTACAGAAAGCTAATACACAAAAGGTGTGTGCTAAGGCTGGCTGAACCACAGCATAATCACCTATTCACTGTAAACAGAAAGTTCTTGGAGTAGAGTTGTGTGTTTGGGCTCAACCAAACCAAGCAAGAAATCGAGTGTCACCATTCACAATCTCAGGGTTCACAATGGGATATGATATCCTGCAACAGTGGTGGAAAAATCGGTGATGATAGCAGGGATTGTTTTGTTCGGGCCTGTAAAAAGTCTCTGTTTGACTGTCTAGAAATAAGATCCTGAGAATATACTGAGGGTTGGAATGTGGAACCATCAAGAAGCATCTTCATTCACATGTACAGAAGTGCTGACTTCCACTTTGAACCTCCCCTTAGACTGGTGACTCACCGACGTTGACAGCAGAGTGTTCGAAGACAACCTCTCCACACACCAGAGCTTCTTAGAGCATGCTGGGCTCAGGCTCTCCAAGTTCCTCCACATCAGGTCAGTGGCCTAAAAGAAGGCAAGAGCAGCTAGTAGGTTAGGAAGAACATTGCCTTAAGACCTAGCTTCAGAAGGAACACATCATCCTTTCTACCACATTCTGTTGGTTACCAATGAGATGCAAGCTTGGAAAATCCCAAAAGGAAAGAGCACAGATTGCACATCACGATTGGTGAATTTCAAAGTCACATTATAGATGAACATGTGGGAGTAATTATAGTGGCACAGTCATCCATAGAGGCTCCCACAGGGGCTACCAAGGCAGGACATATTCATATTATATGAAGAACTATAATATACAAGTATATTATATAAATAAATTTAACAATTACATTTATTTGAACCTTTCATTCATGCCCTCGATCTGTCAGAACAACATGGACTGGATGGCTTCTTTCTCATAATCCCATATTCTTCACTGATAGTCAAGCCACCATCTTGGTGTTCTCTAACGAGAAAATATTCTCATTTCCTTCTGAATTGTCACTAGCATCACCTTAAACATAATGGTTCTATCAACCATCTCTGCAGAGCAAGCTAGACTTTTCCTAAACACACTGCTAAACTCTTCCATCCTTTCCTGTCACCCAAGCCTAAATGGCATCCATGTTTTTACATACTCTCACAGCAAAGTCCCACTTCACAGTAACAAAATTTTATTGTTCTGCTTAGATGGCTATAGCAATATCCCAGGAGAGACAGTTAAACAATAGAACTGTGTTCCCCATAGTTCCAGAGGCTGTATGCATGTAGAGTGAAAATTTTCTTTCAGGCTTACTGGTAGTCGCTTTCTTGTTATGCACTCTCAGCGTCTTTCTTTTGTGGGGAAGGAGGAAGAGACAAGAGAAAGGAGAAGGAGAAAGGACAAGTGAGGAGAGAAAGAAAGAGAAGAGAGAAAGGGAGAGACAGCAGTTGCTCTCATTGTCTCTTCTTGTAAAGGCATTAATTCTAAACCTGTACAATTCAGATTCTGACCTGAGAATCAGTCACCTCCAGCCCCTTGAGTCTTTTGTGTAGGTACCTGGCTCACAGATCCTAGGCAGTATTAGAGTGTTGTTTAAAGCCATCAACTGTGGGGCAGCAGAAATTCACCTACCATCTTGATCTTTCTGGGTGAATTCTTCAAATAGGGAAGGTAGGCCAAAAGTTAGACTGTTGCAAGAATCACAGTGAGTGAGTGTGTGTGTGTGTGTGTGTGTGTTTCTGTCTCTATGTATGTGTGTCCATGTGTGTGTGTGTTTCTGTCTGTGTGTCTGTGTGTCTGTGTGTGTGTGTGCGTGAGAGAGAGAGAGAGAGAGAGAGAGAGAGAGAGAGAGAGAGAGAGAGAGAGAGCATCTCCTGAGAACCATTCTATACATTTTTCCATATGACAACAAGACACTGTTGATAGAAAACATATAAAATATGAGCCTAGATCTACAGGGCATACCTCTGTAACATTTCTATTAAATAGCAAGGGAAGCATTCACTGGGCTGGATTTAGAATCCTACACTGTTGCTATATGACACCCTAACACTGATCAATTCCACTCATTGCTCTCTATAGGCCTAGGAGAATGTTTTGGCAGATTAGGTATGTCTCCTCATTATCAGCTGATCAATAAATCACTTTTCCAGGTACATTTTATGGTTGCCCAATACACCAGCATAATAAAAGCTTGAATTAGATAATGTTCCTTTTATTATCAGTGATGAATTACCTCATGGGACCAACAGATACACAAATACACCGTGCCCTTCCACTTAGTGGAAGGCTTTTTTCAATTGCCTTCTGACAAATGCAGGACATAAGGACAGAAGAGCAGCATCCGGGGTTGTTTCATGTTAATACTGTAGGCTCCTTTACAGAGTTTTCTCTCACTTCTCAGTTAGCACTAAAGAAAAAGTCATGATTTCCATAGCAACCTTGGCAAGCCAGCAGAGTAATGTGAAACAAATTCTAAACTTTGAAGGTTGATCCAGGGCTCAGAAGAAGTTGCTTTCCTCAGAGTACAATAAGATGCTCACTCAAGAAAAAATATATAGTTTTGCTCCCGCTGGACCCCAAATGCTACTACCATAGCACGTTGTATCAATAACCGTGTGATAATACCAACATCCCAGTTGGCTGTAAAAGGAATGAAGGAGGGAATACTTTGATCAGAGTGGTAGCATATATCTGTGGCTTTGAAAACTCATGTTTCCGTCTTATATTTTACATTAAAATTTATGATGAAATAATTAAATGATTCCTTCCTAGAAGGAATGATATCCTGATATTCGCATTCTCTGTGGCCCATGGAATAGAACCAAGTCATGTAGCTGCTCAGTCTTTGGTCTTTAAAATCAAAGCATGGATCTTTATAATTTTTTTCATTTTCCAAAACCTAGCATACAGTAGTGGAGGGAGTCCTGAGTGAGTGAAGTCCCAAGTGTATAGGTGACAGGAGCATGGCCCTGTCAAGGACTCCAATGCCTTAGCTCAGGGGAATGGCAAAGCTGTTGCCCATATGGGCCAGGCTCAGAGGGCTGTCAATGAGTGCGCTCTCTCTCTCTCTCTCTCTCTCTCTCTCTCTCTCTCTCTCTCTCTCTCTCTCTCTCTGTGTGTGTGTGTGTGTGTGTGTCTGTCTGTCTGTCTGTCTCTCTTTCTGTGTGTGTGTGTGAGTGTGTGTGTGTTGAGGAGTGTCTAAGTGCAATGATCAGTGTGTACAAAAACTGAAAGCTTCAGCTTCCTCCTCCCAGCAGTTTATAGCCTGAGACTGTTTCTCTGCAGAGCCTCCTACTGAGACCTGCCAGCACTTTCCACTGTGATATACATTAGAAACACAAGGAGGTTGTGGGTTGCAACCATAGTAGGTGCCCGTAGACTCAATTTTCATAGCCAATATATTTTATTAACAAGTTAGTAACCAAGCATATGCCACTTATAACCTGACTAACCAAAACAATAGGAAATGAGGATTAAGGAACACAACAAAACCGTAAGGATATCAGTTCCAAGGGGCAATTCTCCTGCTGTAATCAGCAGGATTTCTTCTGCTGGAACCTGGAGTAACCAGAGCCCAGAACCTCAGGAGGAGCCGGAGCCCCGAACCCTTCCCTCAAGCGGTTCTCTCTAAGAGCATCTCAAAGTGGAGCGATGAACAGCCAAAACTATCCCAAGTCTCCAAAAAGCCCCACCTTCAGTTCTGGGCTCCTTTATATATCTCCTCCCAGAGTCTGTTCACGGGATCTTTTCAGCTGGCAACAATCAGGCTCCCACTGGAGGTGGTTGGTCTTCTAGTGGATTAGCATCACCTGTTCTCTCACAAGACCATTCCGATCCCATACTTGGGATCCTAAAAAACAGATTTATCTCTCCTTCAGGTGCTACTTCTTCAGAATGCATACATTGTACCTAAGCATTTTTTTTTCTGTAATTGTATCTGTCCTCTCTTTTCTTCCTCACTGCCCCCTAGATAGGTTCCAGATCTAAGGCATACATGTTGCCTGCTGACAATGAAGCACACTAAATGGCAATGAATTGTTTCTTATTCTATTTTCTGTTTTGATAACCAAATACCTGAGACCAGGTAATTTACATAGAAAGGAGTTGATGTGACCCACCATTTTTGGATCATGGACATTCAAATGCCTGGTTCTGGAATCCATCCTGCATGTGGTAAAGGCCTTGTTGCTTCATAACACGGCTCAGAACATCTCCAGGTGACTCAGAGGGAGTATGCTAACTCTGTCTCCCACCCTTTCTTCTTCTAAAGCCGCCAATGCCCTTATAAGGCCCAAATCTTAAAGCTCATCTAACCACAATCACCCCTCGCCCTTACTTCCAGTTATGATTAACATGAATTTGGGAGTCAAGTTTTGAAAGCATCAATTCTGGGAACATATATGTCAGTCATCTCAACGCAAAGTGTTTTTTGTTTGTTTGTTTGTTTGTTTTGTTTTGTTTCGTTTTTGAATAAGACCCACAAATTGTTGTTGAAAATAGAGATTAGCTTCCCAGACAGAAACAACCAGGAAGGAGGCCTTGGTGTTCTTGGGATTCCACTACATCTGCATTTGGTTGAGGGCAGAGAAGAGCCAGACGGAGGGACAATGACAAGGCCATGAAGGATCGTGTAGCTTGGGCCTCAGTCTTAGTACCATGAAGACCGGAAGGTTTTGAGAGGGGTCTTGGTCAGACTTCTGATTTGGACAGAGCAATTAGATTTCAGCATACAGAAGCACAAACAAGAGATACAGCTAGAATGAAAGAGTCAGGAGGCCCTGAACTGTGACTATCCTGAGAACATGTCTTCCATAGATACACAGCCTAGCTTACCATTGGCACATCTGCCATCTCGAGGTCACCTGAGGCAAGGTCAAACAAAGTAGCCCATTCCCCCATCTCAAGGACGAAACACTATTTTGAAGAAGCACATCGTTGTAGAATATAGAAGCTTATCTGCTTTCCCGTCCTCCTGGCCAAGGGCACAGTGGGAAGAAGATGGCAACTGTGACAAAGGAAACAGAGTATCACCATCTTTCTCTTAGCATCACCATTTCCAAAGACCGCCTTCCCTCGGGGAACAGAGTCCTGCTGGCCTTGAACAAGCAAGGGGAGGACAAGTCTCAAATGACTGCATTTGCCAGCAAATTGCTTCTCATCAATGGGAAATAGAAACAGGCCACTTTATTCCCTGATGACAACTGTTCAAAAAAGTTCCAAAAGCATGGGCATTTGGTCTTTTCCAGACCAACAAAGCACACCATGAGCCCACTTGAGAGCTAGGCATTGTTTCAAGGTGCAGTCAAGGGCACTGCAGATTGGAGGAAAGAAAAACCTAAGCCTTGTACTGTTTTGTAAACATCAGAAAATGCGCCCTTAATGGAGACCACTTCCTGGTTCTTTGAAAATAATGGAATGTTTCAGAAGAGATATTCATGAAATCGAAATGAATCAAAGTAGATGAAAACAATGCTGGCCAGGCCTCCCAGATCCTCTGAGCCAGGTTGCTGTTCTCTGTGGCAAATGGAGCCTAATTGGTTTGCCAGCTCTATCAAAAGTGCAGACAAGGAAATACACTTGCCTGGGAGCAAAAGGGATTTAATTTGGACAGAGGGAAAATTTTGCTGATAGGAAAGGTTATTAGGAACTGCAGTGGATTATGAAGGAAAAAAAATCCTGCAAATTTGTTCTTTAGCAAATGCGTACTGAACACTCACAATGTGATAAGCGCTGCTCTGTGCTAAGAGGATTGATCAGTGGGTAAAATTAAGATCCCCAACTAAGTGGGGCTTAGATTCCAGCCTGAGGCAAGAGGGGCACCAAATAAATGAGGCTTCAGCAACTGGGAACAGCTAAGAACCTGATCCCAAGTGGGTTCAAAGCAGGGGTGGGTCAACGCAGTGTAGTCTGGTGCAATGAGGGTCCAGTGCAGCATGGACCAGTGCAGTGCAGGGGCAATGCAGCATGGGTTAGGGATTATGAATGAAGTGCAAATTGGTTCAATGCAATGTGGGTATAACATGGTGTGGATACAGTTCTTCATGAGTACAATGTAACGTGGGTCAGTTCACTATGGGTACAGTGCATTGTGGATGTAAAGCAGCAAAGGTAGAGTGTAGTGTGAGTCAATTCAGTGTTGGTACAATACTTTATGAGTACAGTAAAACGTAGTGTGAGTTGGTGTGTTATGTGCATAACGCAGTGAGTGTGCATACGCATCAGTACAGTGTGGATCAGTAAATTATGCATACAGTGCATTATGGATTAGTGCAATGTGAGTACAATACAGTGTGGGTTAATGTATTGTGAGCACAATGCCGTGTGAGTGTGTTGCATTGTAGGTATGGTGCAGACTATGTGTACTGCATTGTGGGTCAATGTAGTAGAAGCACAATACAATGTGTGTATGATGCACAATGGGAGTAGGCCTGTGCAGGTGTGGGGGATTACAGACATGGTACAACATGGGTATACTGCGAGTGTACTATGGTCATAGATAGAACAGTGAGGATATAGCGTAATGTTGGGCAGTGCCATACAGGCACACTGTAAAGGAGGTTGCAGACTTCAACCAAAGCAGGATACGAAGAGGCTCACAGTCATACTATGAAAAGGCACCCTGGAGAGAGAGAGAAATAGAGAGCAGTCTGTGGGAGGTGTAAGGAGAAAGGAGAAGCAGGGGACCTTTGGAGCCACTTTTGGAGTGACACAAAGCAAGAAATAATGACACCCCAGGTAAATATCTAGGGGCATTAGACTTAGCGGCTATCTGGATGGGGCCTTGAGAAGTGGAGTTTTCAAACTTCAACAAGCTCCAAATTGGGGTGGCTGGAGCTCACATGGGGCCATGAACACACGAGAGTGAGGGTAAAAGGAGAGGGTACAAACCCAAGTTTGCTGTCTGTCCCAAGTGCATCCAGGGATATTTGGGAAGTCATACTGTGCACTTGCCTGTGTCTCTAGGAGAGATTTTCTTGTGGACCATCAGGATTTGCTCTGTTATGACCCTGGAATATGGGCCCCATATCTGAGGAAGGCTTTGGAACCAGGGAATTGTTCTACCCTTAAAGCCTAGCTAGCCCAATTTAGTTTTGGAGCAGAGCTTGATTTACGTACTGGTTAGAATCCTTCACAAATAAAAATTTTAAACCCATGCTTCCCGTGTGATTCAAAACTTGGGATTGAGGAGCTCGCTTAGCAGTTGAGTGCACTGACTACTTGTGCAGGGGACCTAAGTTTGATAACCAGCACCCACAAAGACTAGCTCACAAATTTTTGTATCTTCAGCCCTAGGGACCCCAGTGCCCTCTTCCGGCTCCACGGGCACCCACACTCAAGTGCACAGACCCACATATGTGCACATAAACAAAAACAAAATAAATCTTCAGGGAAAACACAAACAACTATTGGGTCTGACTGTTCCTAGCAGTTAAATATCAGAACCACCCATGTCCTTCATGAGCTTAAAGGGACAGCCAACAGTGGCAGGAGCAGCTTATCCGCATTCCATCTTATCTGCCCGGCGAGTGGCAAATGTAAACCTTTTGATGTCCAAGCTGTCAAAACAGAAGCCTGGTTTTAGGGCCCTGTAAATTGTCAAATTGCCATTCCATGGTCCTCTGGGTGTTATGATTTATACTGCAGGGGCCCTGTTTTGTGGTTCCCGGGGAACAGAAACAGTCTTTACAAGAACAAGTATCTTAGCTTACGGAAGAAAAGCAACCATGACCACTGCTGGAATTTAATCATTTATACCGCAGGGGGACAGCAGAGCAAGGGCAGTTCCTAATGGCATCTCCTAGGATGATCAAGATAAATTGTCAGCCCAACTCTCTTAGCATGGCACAGCCATCTGTGATTGACAGCCCTTGCTTCTGAATGTTAATGCCAAGAGACCGTCACATGCAGGTCAGGATTCTACCCATAGTCACAAAGCTAGTCATATCCTTCATAGACCAGTAGGAACCTGAGAGGTACCACTGTTTTCCCCTGACAAATACTATCTAACACTAGCTATCCAAGACATCTCCACCATAAGATTCTGTTTTTACAGTAAGTTGGGCATTGGACAAACTATAGCATTTCAAATAATAGCAAATACAGGTGTGTATGTGTGTATAAACATATATATATATGTATATATATATATATATATATATATATATAGAGAGAGAGAGAGAGAGAGAGAGAAAGCACACTAGAGAATATTTTAGATGTGTGTGTGTGTGTGTGTGTGTGTACATGTACATAAAAATAGGTGGATGATCAGGAACATATACAAATGTGTTTATGAATGTATGTGCACACGTCATACACATTCACTTCAGGTCTTCACTTCCTATCGTGGAGAAGATTGGATGTGCTGTGTGAGTTCTCTGTTGAACAGTATTTCTGAATAAAGGAATGTATTTTTGACCTGGCATGGAGGAAATAATCTTTGAGTGAAGAGAGAAGCTTTTTAGGTTTGCATCAGCCATGAAGTGCATTGCTTTTCTTGGTCCGCAGGGAACTGCTGAAGGGAGGCAGAGAACAGAGCCTCCAGTGAGGTGGAGAAGCAAATAGGAGTCCATACTGTGTGCATTGCATGCCAGGCAACTTGGACATTCCACTGAAAGGAATTAAGATTCAGCTGATCTTTCCACAATAGTTTTTATCACAAAAAAAATTAGCCCAGTAGCAGCAACAGAAGGGTTTCTGTTGGAAGGGGACAGAGGGCTGTAGGCCCTGACTGTTTTCTCTACACAAGACCAGGTCCCACATCGGTGCCAGGTTTGTGGTGAGGTTCTTATTGAGACATACTAACTGCATGACTTGCCTTGGACATTAAAACCCATGTCATCTCCCCTACATGTCCTGGCTAGTTTTATGTCAACTTGATAGAAGTAAAAATCATTTGAAAGAGGGAACTTCAATTGAGAAAAATGTCTCCATGAAGTAGGTTATAGGTAGACAAGCCTGCAGGGAAATTTCTTAATTTTTCCCATCACTAGATTGATGGGAAAGGGCCCAAGCAATTGTGGTTGGCAATACCTCTGGGCTGGTAGTCTTGAGTTGTACTAAAAACAAGCAAACAAACAAACAAACAAAGTGGGCTGAACAAGCTATGAGGAGCAAGCCACTAAGTAAACCCCTCCATGGCCTGTGCATCAGCTCCTGCCTCCAGCCAGGTTCCTACACAGTTTGAGTTCCTGTATTGGCTGTCCTCCACAGACTATAATATATAAGTCAAATAAAGCCTTTCCTCTCCGAGTTGCTTTTTGTCACAGTGTTTCCCAGGTACAGTAACTCTAAATAGGACATTAGCCTCCACCAAAACTAACAACAAATCACAAGCCCAAACATTATCACAAAACAATACTGAGGGGTGGTACCTTCTCCTCAGATCCCACGCACTGTTTCTCTTTAATGATGAGATTCCAAGTCTTGCCAAGGCCTAGGGGTATGAGAGACTAGCATGTGTCAGGAGGTGACCCCGGGCAACTTGTCACATCAGCCTTAATTCACCAGACTCAGGAACAACTCTGTGGTCCACGAAACCTTAGGAGGTAATTTGATTGCAACAATCTCAAGCTGTGTGTGCCCTAGCAAAAAGGAGGAAGAGGCACAAATCCTCTAGGGAAGAACTCAACTTCCACCATGGCCTCAGCCTCAAACAGTTCTCAGAGATGAGCTTCCAGTGGGGGCAGGCAGTTCACAGACAAGCTGCCATCCCCAGGAACAGCCGAGAGCAAGAACAGAACTCTGAAGTCTTTGGCTGTGGCACAGTACAAAACAACAGGCTCACAGTACAAAGTAAGAGTTGTTCGTATTTGAAAAGGTGAGGGAAATGTAGACAGAAATTCCATGATAAAAGAATCATGTACTCTAAGGCCCACTCAAAATTACTAGAAAATGATGATTTAATACTTCCCCAAGTGAGAGCAATAGGTTGTGCATCTGTAAACAGGAAACATAGAACTGAAAATGTCCCAGAGATGGAGATGCATTGAGTACTACTGACCTGATGCCAAAGTGAAACTTCTACATCCGACCTCACTGACAGCCCATCAAAGGCAAATACCACTAACAACACTGTATAAAATCACCTCCCAGCTATGTGTATCAGGTATATATGAAATTCATATAATTTCATACTTAGATGTGGGTCCTGCCGTATATATATGTATATATATGTATGTATATATATATATATATATATATATATATATACATATATATATATATATATGAGGAAATAGTCCAAAGTCAGAAACAAAATTAAAAATCAAAACCAAGAAAAGCAGAAGCATTTCTGGTCCCGCGTGCTCTATATGTAGGATGCTCAGGCTGTGTGATGAGTGAAATATTCTACAGAAGTAAACAAAAAACTGGCAAGACGGTAATAAGTGAAGGAGAAAGGATAAAATCATCTACCAGTCCACTAAGAAGAACAAGGGGGTGGAGTAATAGGAAGGAGAGGGTGTGAGGGGCCCGTAGGACTTCCTAGACTCAGTCATTGCTGCCATCCTAGCCCAAGTTACTTGATAGTCTGCTTTATTTTTGTTTTAATAAGAAAATGGAAATACATGGATTTTTGTGGGGTTTTTTGTTTGTTTGTTTTTTCTGTGAAGTCTCCTGATCTCTAAATGTTGGAGAGTAACTCAATTTAGACAAACCGTGTCTGTAAATGCAGCATCTAGTTGGTGCCCTGAGCTCGACAGGGCTGTTAATGACAGGGGGGAGTGGAGCTCTAGGTCAAGACAGAGGTCACACAGCAGAGGTCATTGCAGGTGCACAGCATGGAGATCTGAGCACGGAATGGGATCCCAGCAGCTACTTTCTCTCTGTGACAGAGATGAAGAGCTGAGTGTTAGGTCTGGCGCATCCAAACCAGCTTAGAGAGTTTAATACGGTGCCCGGTGGATAAGTTGCCCCTGACCTTTATCTAAAGATACTCAAGTCAAATGGTTCCTGTAAAACCACGCAGACCCTTCATGGTGGAGCATTGGGAAAGTCATCACACTGTAAATGAGCACCAAGATGCTGGATGTTGCACAGGTCTGATCAAATCAGAACTGTTGGGAACAGTCTTGGCAGCATAGTTTCTCTTGTTACTGGGCAAGCTGACACCAGTTAAACAAAGGAAAATTGTCCTAAGTATCCACTAGAAGATGAACAGGCATCCTGCAACCACACTATAAGGAAATAGCTTTTCTGATGCTGACTCCGATAGAGGACTAACAATGGTTTAAGACTCAGAGGGAATGAGCAAGTGGCAAGCACAATAAGATGGAAGTGTGGAGAGAGGGAAAGATGGAAGGACTGAGGAAAATAGCATGCTTATGTTTTAGAGAGCACGGACAGCTAGCCAGATTGATTGAGGACCTTAATGAAACATGACCCTGTTCACTACAGTCCTCGGCAACTTACAGAAAATCTGGTGTATCAAAGAGAGCCAAGCAGTCTGGGTTCAAATCTATCTCTTTAAAGAACCTGCTTCTGCAGATTCGGTGTTCCTGTTGCTTTTGGTACAAGAAGCAACCAGGAGGGCAGCCAAAGGCTCACTCGAGAGTTCAACAAGTGATTTCTCTTCGCAACTTAGAGTTCCTCATATCTGGATGTTCAATATTTGTGCTCGTTCTTTGCAGCTGCTGGTCCCTCTTTTTCTGTTATCTCAGAGGACCAACACTCCACAAAAAAGGCCACGCTGCACTCTTAAACTTTGGATGGGAGTGCATATTTGATCAAGTTTTATGTAAATTCCATCTACCAACAGAGTGAACATTTCCTTTGCTTTGAAAATACACTGCCTTTGTCAGTATTTGTGTTTCCACAAGCGCCAAGACTTGCATTTATTGTTTCCCATCCCCATTCATATTTAACCTTTCCCATTCTAAATTCTTCTTGCAAAAGTAATGTATCCCAACAGATATAGCCCTTTATCAGAAGAAAAGCAATCAGACAGCCACCTTTCCCTCCTTGCATCCTCTTTGTGAGATACCTCCAAGGACACTGCTAAGGCAACGTCCAATCTTTGCCATTTGTCCTGAGCTTTATCTTGGCTACAGTTCTGAATCCCATTTTGCCATGTCATTAGGTAGTCATCTCTAAACTGCAAATACATGTGGTGTTTGAAACAAATTGTGCAAGTGTGTAATGCGGGACTTGTTTTGTATGTCACTTTAAAATTAAAGCTACAGATTGCCTTCTCTTCTCTCAGAAACCTCATTAGGTGGTCCAGTTACTATAGTAGCTATTTTTGCATCTCTGTGTTCAAAATTCTAGCAGAACTCAAAGGAGGAAGAGTTAGTTTTGGCTCTTGACCCCAGAGGGTTCAGTCCACAGGGACAGGGCAGTGCAGTTCACCCAAGGCAGGCTGAGGGAAACTAATTCTCACCTGAATCTCTCCTGTTCTCTTTTTCACAAATCAGAGCCCCCAGCCGTGGGATGACACTATTCCCCCGCTCCCCCCGCCTGCTCAGGATGGGTTTTCCCACCTAGGGTAACCTTCTCTGGAAATGCATTCTTAGACACAAAAACAGGTATGCCTCATCATGTCTTTGGTGATTTTTAAGTCCAGTTGAGGAGGTAGCGAGACAAGGTCTCACCCTATAGACCAGGCTTACCTAGAAACTATGTAGCCCAGGCTGGTCCCAAAATTGTGACAAACCTGTTATCTCAGGCCATAGTGGCCTGGGGATACAGGTATAATCCACCATACTGGACTCAACTCTATTGAAAATTTTCTGCACACAAGAGAGTTGTGAAGATCTTGTTGAAAGTGCAGATTTGGATTCAGCAGTTCTGAAATAAAACAAAGATACTTCATTCCTAATAAGTCCCTGAGTGAGGACAATATTACTTCTCCAAAGACCACATTTGGAAGAGCAGAGACTGAAGTAGTCATTCTAAGCTCTGGCTGACCACTCAAGGAAAATGGGGGGGGGGGGGCGGATACTGTTATCTGGTTCCACCCCAGGAATTCCTGTTGCATTGGTTTGCGGAGTGACCTGGCTATCGTAAGAACCCCAGATGCCCCCAAAGTAAAGCTTGGGTGATGACTCAGTGACCACCTGCAAGATACAGCTGCCTGACAACTTGCAGTCTGGGCGATGAGCTTTTGCATGGCAAGGTCTGTGGTTCTGACAGCATCTCCTCCTGGAAAGCTTTGAGCAAAGAGAGACCCTCGTGGGCTTGCAGTATTTTTATTACTGTCACCTATTGCCTACGTAAATATGACCCTGTGAATAAGTGATCTAGAGCCCTTTATTACTGCCCTTGGGGCCAATACATTTGAGTCAGTGAGTCCCATGTGAGCGTTCCTGGAAACTCCTCTTTTATATAGGACCATCGCATACCAAAACTCTGGGATGCGTATGTAGTTCCTCCCATGCTCCGGAAGAAAGGCTCAGGGCATGGTACGTGACTTTTGGGAGGGAACCATCTCTTCTTCTACGCCTTTGTTGCACAGTTGGAATCACCAGTCCATCTCCACAACATGGAACAAAACAAATGCATTAAACGCTTTGCGCAATCTTGAGATACTTTTATGGGAAGCACAAGATTATTAGAGAACCCCAAACCTGTCACCTGTGAAAGCACAAGATTATTAGAGAACCCCAAACCTGTCACCTGTGAAAGCATGCCCTCTGAATGATCCAGGTTCCAACAGGTGCTGGAAAGAACATAGATACAACAAAATAAGAACAGGATGAAAATACTATCTGCTGAGGGCATGGGTGGATAAAATAAAGATTAGACATAGAGCAGTCACCGGTTCCGTGAACACTTCTATTCCCATGCTTTGAAACTGGCAATAGTGCTACTCCACTGAATAGCTCTTAGAAGACTGTCTTGGGGTTGTCACTATTCCTCATTACATTATAATCTAGTGGCAACAAGCACATTTTTTGGTACATTTAAAACTTTCCATATACAATAACATATCTTCTGTTTCTTTTTATGTCATGTCTATCTGCTCTGGGGAGCAAAGTATACAAATACTAATGAGTAATAAAATGACCTTACAAATCTTAAGTGAGCCCTCCAAGGATGAGATTCTGCTGAAGAAGAATGGATCTAGGACTTATTGCTATATTCTACCTCACTGCTACATGTTTTTATGAAATAAACCATAGGAAAGACTTGTTTCAATGGCAAGTCCAGACCTTGGGAAGGCTGCATTTAATAAAGTAACATCAGCTCCTTGCAGATTGGGCTCATAACACTGGTGTGGTATTCAGCTTGTACCAAGACTTCAATAACTCTAGTCCATGTGTTTCTGAAACTTGTAAAGAAGATTCTATATGTACAAATGTTTCAAAATACCACATCCTCAGGTATTAAGTCACTGGGATCTTTTCCTCTAACAACACGGGTATAGCACAGGCAGAGTCTGGAGTCTGTAAATGATCCACAGTTTTAGTCTCTTTTATCTAGAACTCAGGCATCTATGGAACTATCAAATACACACCAAGTTGAGTTCCAGCCAACATATACACTTATAATGTCCACGTCTCTCTCATGTCACCTAACACTCCCAGCCCTTATATGATCAGTCTTCTTCCAAGCCTCCAATCAAATGCTAGTTGGGCTCTTCTACTCATCCACCAGCCATGCCCAGGCCTTCTAGACATATTATGAACACAGATGATACTTGGGTAAAGAACAATACAATCATAAAGGTGTTCTGCCATACATCCAAGAAGAAAAATGGAGGATGTGTTAGTTTTATTTATAGCATGCCTTTCAAATCCAGGAAGTACAGATTTTCCAGAACAAAAACGCATGAGGCCTGTTGTAGCTGCTGTTGAGACCAGAATCAACTTGCCAAATGGGAAATCCCAAATCAAATCATTATTCAAGTAAACAAACAAAAAACGAAGGCATCCCATGATGCTTCTGACAAAGGACAAATGGTCTACTAAATCAAACATTTCATAAATAAATTATCAAAATGCATTATGTAACACTAACATTAATGGCACACACCAGCTTGCCAAGGCTCTTAATCAAAGCTCCTCAACGTAGCCATGGTGCCATGAAAGGGTTGCTTCTTAGCTTATAATACTATGTAAATCTCTCCAGTGACGTTTCTGCCATCACCAAATGCTTTCCTTCTGATCTGTCTCCAGGCCTGACATTTTTGCAAATTAAACTGGATTACATTATCCATGATGGCCTAAATTCAATTACCCAAATAACCAGCCAGCCAGTTCCATGACTAAATTATACACCTGCTGCCTGAACTTTGGGGGTTTAACGATGTGCTGATTTCATTTCTGCTTTGAAAAGTGGAAGTAGGTCTGGATTTCTCTTGGAAGACATCCAAAGAACTATCTCCCCTTTATAAAAAGACTTTACGGATAAAAAACGAGAGAAAGCCTCACTATAAAAGATTCAACTGGAACATAAACTTTGAAAGACAAAGCTGAATAGTCCGTCCCAACGTCTTACTCTTTTGAAATGTTCTTCTGTCTTGTCATGTCCAGTATGCTTCCTTGGCCAATTATTTCCAATATTATATGACCTCAAACATCACCAGAATAGACATCTTTTCCTTTGTGCACATCTCCAGGCCATATAGAAATTACATTTTTTTGTTTATGGGAATATTATCCTATTGCCTTTCCATATAGGACTTCTATAGTAAGGCATATGGAAAGACAGAATGAAAGGGGAGAGTATGGAAAGTCCCCATCAGCATAGGCATTTGCTCTGTCCTTCCCAACTGCCATGACCTCAACTACTCTACCATGACCTTCCCATGAGCCTTCACATTACTGTTTAGTGGAAAACCAACTAGCACAGCTTCATAGTCTTATATTGTCAAAGTTCCATGCCCCTTCCAATGCAGCAGTCTTTTCAGGTTTGCCATATGACCAATCAAATTTCATTAGTTATATTTCCATTTTTTGTGATTACTTGAAATTATGCATATTTTCATATTTATTGATCTGTTTACATACAGTTTTCATACTTGGTGTAGGGAACCACATCTTAGGATACAAACAAATAAATCATAAAGTCAATAACTGCCAGAATATATATTGATAGAAACATTGAAATTAATAGCTAAAGGCATTAGAGGTATATATATATATTGTTTATATATCTATAAACAAATACTCAATGAAATGCCAGAGAAATATATTAGTCCATGTCTGAATAGAGGAAAACACAGAAGTCTTATATCGGGAGACCACGTTATAAAGCAAAGAATAGAGTTTACATATAAAAGGGAGATCAAACTACTAGGCTTTTACATTTTGACTATCACATCAGCAATCAGTTGTTGCCAGACAGATTACTACGAATTTGGTTTTGTTGTTTGAGATAACTCAAATTTATGACTTTTTACTTCCATAGGGCAGAGGTCAATACAAGCCTCAATAGGCTAATGTCCAGATGAAACAGGCAATTCTTTTTTACCAAATTGCAGGCTGGGGAGGGTGCATGAGGCATTTGTTTACAGCTCATTTGTACTGTTGACAGAAGTTGGTTACTAGTGGGAGATCAGATTGACTTTCCATTTGTCAATAACCTGAGAATGAGCTATTCCTAACTTCATAAAACAATATATCTCTTAACTTGTGGCCTTCTTATGTCTTCAAAGTCAGCGATGACAAACTTGACTCCATCTCCCATTACATTTCCCTAATCCATTCTCTGCCTTCCTCTTCCTTTCCAAGGGTACATGTCCTTTGTGGATGGGGAGTAGTATTCACATCTATGTTGTCCTCCCTATTTTAAAAACAACCTTTACAACCTCCACCACTTTTGCAATGTCAATGCTAAGGGTTGGCAAGCAGTGGCAGAAGGCAGTAGATTGTTCTCCCTACCATAATTAGCCTAACTATATATGTGCACAGACATCCCTGGAGAGTGATAGCACCTTAAGATTTATTGGCTTTTGTGTTGGGTTTCTATGTTTAAAAAAATTAGAACCTGGGTGTGGTGGTGCATGCCTTTAATCCCAGCACTCTGGAGGCAGAGATAGGCAGATTGCTGTGAGTTTGAGGCCAGCCTGGTCTACAAAGCAAGTCCAGGAAAGCCAAGGTTACACAAAGAAACCATGTCTTGAAAACCAAAAAACTAAACAAAAACCAACAACAGCAACAAAAACCTACTCTGAGCCTCCTCAAAGCCTTAGAAGGCATTTTTGAGGTCACCTGATTCAGCCAGTTGTCTCACAGAGACTGAAAACTTTCTTATTCTACTTCTCTAACTTTCTGACATTGGACATCAGTGAGTCTTTCACTGTAAAGATTAATGACATGTGCAAACCAGCCCCCTTCGGTCTCTGGCATTATTTTTCACTGCTTATTATGGAACTAGGGAAGAGCTTGTGACACATGACATCCTGCCACCCATCTCTCTGCTGTGTGGAGAAGAAGTCAGGTGCCTTGCTTAGATAGACCACAGCTCATCATAACACATGCAGATGGGTTTGATTCATATATGTAGGTACAATACATACATTTGTAGGTATGCATAAATGTTTATATGCATGTTGCATATATGTTCACATCTATGCACATGAAGTAAGTGATCTATTTTTCTTCTAAAGAGGTCAAAGCACTAATTTTATTATATTACTTAACCTAGTTTATTTTTTGTGATTCTTCATAGGATTATACATAAGACAAATGCATTTGCCAGATTGCAACATCTAGGTCGAGGAATAAATGTCAATTTTTTTATTTCCCCTTTTCTTTTATGTTTAGAAACTCATTTTCTTTAAGAAAAGCTTTCTCAAGTTTGTGAAGATGACTTCAGACATCAGTGTTTGCACAGGCTAGTCCTAGCTAGAAATCTATCATCAGTAAACATTATTCAAAGGCCTTGTCCTACGAAGAGATGAAAAACATCATAGAAAGGCTTGGACTTTGGCTCAGGTGCTTCCTTTTATACTGGTCTTTCAAACAAAGAACCATGAAGAAGCCTGAAGAAGACAAAGCACCCAGGCCTGTGGGAACTATGGGTTTCATAATAAACACAGCCATCTTTCAGATGCCAGTGTTTCCCTTTTTTCAAGATTATGGGACTTTAAGTCAGAGATAGGTCTCAAGATTTGGACATCTTGGTCAGAAGCCTACCATATCTATCCTACTCCCCACACTTTGATAGGAATCTAAAGTAAGATGGCATCTTTGCACCAGAGACCTTTTCAAAAGGAAGGGTTTATTTTGGCTCCCAGTTCAAGGTGCAATCCATCATAGCAGAGAGTCAAAATGGCAGAATCTTAAGGCATCTGGTCACATCATATGCACAATCAGAGAACAGAGAGGGATGACTGAGCACATCCAAGCATTGAGTTCCTTTTCTCCATTTAAACAGTCCAGGATCTCTCACTAACAATTAGGATTGGGTCTTCCCACAGCAGTAAGTTAGTCAAGAAAGTCACCCACTGGCATGCTTAGAGGCATTAGAATCTTAGAATGCTTAGAATCTCCCAAGGGATTCTAGAGTCTCTAGTTGCCTAATGATGGTAATTACAGGTTAATAGCTTCCACATCGTGAAGGGCTCAACTTAAAAGATCTCCTGCTATCTGTGCCATGAGATACCAAGGAGGTCAAGTCGTTTTAACAAGGTCAGAGTTCCAGGAAATTGTAGGGTCCTGTAGAAACCCTCCATTCCAATGGCTTACTCTACAGGCTTGAGGACCAAAGCTGTATCACAGAATACTCAGTAACCCCACTCACTGTCTTTCCTACTGGGGTGCCTGTTTGTCACTCACAGATTTCCAATATTCAAATAATGACATTCACTGGCTTCTGGTTGGGGTGACACATAGGATATGTTAATATGTTTGACTTTAGTAGTCATCCACTAAGCATATGCCTATCAAAACACCATGTTACACCTCTTGAATATACACATTTTGATGAAATAAAGTGACACATTGAGTATAATCTTTTAGAATTTTTTCCTCAAACTCTTTTAAGCAACACTAAGAAAAGTAGAAAACATGACAGAAACTAAGTGTTATGCTCTCGAAAGCAGATGGGTTGGTGTTGATTAAATGTTGACATCTCAATCCTGAGCCAAGGAGAGCATGAGACACATCAGAGAACACCCTGAAGATTCAGACACTGTTTGCATCAAGGACCTTTGGAATGAAGTGGCATTTGTAAATCAAGCCAAATCAGCATTGGCTGCAAGTTTACTGAAAAGGGCAGTCTGAGCTCAGGTCTCTTATATATCAGTGCTGTAAAGCCAGCAGACTTTGCTTTCTACAATGGAAGAACTGTCTGGGTCTGTGAGAATTACAGTTTGTGGATGGTAAAGACCAGTCATGATTGCTGTTTCCAATAAGACCTGATTGTCTGATGACCCGAACTCATAGTATTAACCTGATTTGTCAGATATCAGGTTCCCAATTAAACCTATAACATAGAATCATGAACTCTAAGGCTACCCTTCTGTAGAGACACATCAAGCATGACACCAGGAAAACAAAGGTCATCCATCCCCTAGCCTCCTAGTGATGCTCAGTTAATCAAAAGGAGATTACCATGGTGGGACAGACTCAGTCCTTATTAGAAGGTGAATCAGCAGAGAGATAGGTCTCCTGCTGGGTTGAGAAAAAAAGAAGCAGGCATGCTATGAACTAGGACTGGGGGCCACACACACGGAGCAGTGATGACGTTTAAGCATTGAGAGTAATAGATGGCAAGAAGGCATGGGGCAGGCGAGGGTGGGGTAGGGTGGGGTAGGGTGGTGGGTGGGTGGGTGGTGGTTGTGGTGACTGGGAGTTGAGGGTGGGGTGCCTCCATCCAGAGTCTAGCTCCATGGTAGAACAACTTTATAACCTTGGATTCAATACTTAGCAAGCACAAAGACAGAAAAAGCAGAGGCTGTCACTGGCAGACACACACTCACACACACACACACACACACACACACACACACACACACACACACACACAAATGAATCTTCCATGAACCAGGACTACGAGGCTTAGATAATAATCACAGGCCTGGCCAACACCTTAACTCCTCCCCTGGGAAATCTTGAGCCAAGGAACTAGCCAACATATATCCAGACTGAACCATGAAAACCAAAAATGGGCTTATCCTGTTTCCAGCCATTATGTTCATGGTGATGTTTTACAAGGTAGTAAAAAAAATTGCATAGGGGAAGTATCAGTGGCTAAAAAACCAAAAACCCACAAATGGCTCAGGAAGAATAAATCAGAAGTATGCAGCAGACCAAGCTACTACTGCAAAGGGAGTGAAATTTGCGTCTTGGAATGGAAAAGATGTGAGACCCACATCCCTAAACATGAGTAGGGAAGGTTCAAAGCAGAATCCAGCTCCACTGACTCCCCTGGAGGGATGTACTTGTCAAAAATGACCTGACAAAAAGAAGGGCCTTCTGTACAACATGGTGCTAATTGAAGGTGCCCAGAAATATAGTTCAGAGTCAATATTTCCAGAGATAAATGTTGCAAACAGATAAATCTTGGAGTCACAATAGACAGTACCCAAAGAAGGAACCCACAGTGCTGACAAAACAAAACAAAAAAAGCCTGGATAGTTTCTGGAAAAAGCTTTGGCACAGTGGGCACCTTCAGGCTTAGAAGGTGAGTAGTGTGACTATGCCAGGCTCCGTTAAAGGTGCAAGATTACACAGTGACTCTGGACCTTCACAAAGCCCTAGCATTCAGGTTTGGAAAAAAAAATACACAGCAAACCTTCAATAGCTCCACGGAAAGCAGTGTACAGGCTGTAGGCTCAATTTTCTTATTTTATTATCTTATTAACCGAGCGTACATTATTTGTAAGCCAACTAACCAAAACAATAGTAAAGAGAAATAACGAGCACAATAACATAACCGTAAGGATATCAGTTCTGAGGAATGATTCTCGTGGTGTAATCAGCAGGATTTCTTCTGCTGGAACCTGGAGTAACCAGAACCTGGAACCTCAGCAGGAGCAGGAGCCCTGAAGCCTTCTGTCAAGCAGTTCTCTCTAGGAGCGTCTCGAAGAGAAGCAATGAACAGCTAAAACTATCCCAAGTCTCCAAAAGCCCCGCCTCCAGTTCTGGGTTCCTTTATATATCTCCTCCCAGAGTCTGTTCACGGGATCTTTTCAGCTGGCAACAGTCAAGCTCTCACTGGAGGTGGTTGTTCTTCTAGTGGATTAGCATCACCTGTTCTCTCACAAAACCGTTCTGATCCCATACTTGGGATCCTAAACAGGTTTATCTCTCCTTCATCTCCCTCTTCCTATTTAATAAAATAAGCTATATACAACAAAATAAGAATTATCCATTAAGTCAACATTTACAAGGACCAGTCCATTTGTAGTTAATAATTTTTAAGAAATTATTCCACTATCCTATGCTACTGATTCTTATCCTAATGTCTAAATTTTTTAAAACTAAATTAATATTAATACTGTGTCTATCTAGTCTTCAACCCCATCAGAGACCCCAGAATGAAAAATTATCTAATATGAAGAAAGTGCAGGCAAGCAACTTCCAAAAATATTGACAGGACAGAGAGCTGACTATCTGAACAGTGACAAGTTCCTCTCCATTGTTGGGATATCCAGTCTTCAGCCAGCCGGCCCAAGGCATCTGACAGTTTCTGGACTGTCACAAATTTCTCTCCATCGTAGGTGCATCCCACCTTCAGCCAGCCAGCTCAAAGCATCTCACAGACTGCTCTGAAGCAGGAATCCTGAAGGACTAGCCCACCTGGTCTCTACAAGGCTGGGCAGCCAATTTCTCATTATCAGGCTTGATCATAATGCATGGTCATTCTGTCATCAGCAGTAAAGATAAGCAAAGTTCCTCAGTCCAATGGCTATCTGCCACTATCGTTTCTTGATACCCACATAATTAGACTGGAGGTGCTTCCAGGAACGGATGTGTCTCTCTGTCATAAAAGCCCTTTATTATTAAATACCATTTTCTGTGGATTTCTGAAGTGTTTAAAGACCATCTATCTACCTATTATATTTATCATCTATCTATTTCTTTGAACCCATACACAAAAACCTAAATAAAACTTATTCTATAATTATGTAATTTAGTATCTAGTAAGATTTATAAGTGATAAACTATCAATTTCTATCTCCAACTATCCTGAACAAGTTATAATAGTTATTTTTCACCTTTTCAAATAATTTATACATATATAATACATTAAATAAAAGTCAAGCAAAATGATCTTATGTTTCTATCAACATACAATAACAGGCCACTTTTTTGTTTTGTTTGTGAGACAGGGTTTCCCTGTGTAACAGCTCTGGGTGTCCAAAACTCACTTTGTAGATGAGGCTGGTTTTGAACTCACAGAGATCCACTTGCCTCTGACTCCATAGTGCTGGGATTAAGGGCATGCACCACCATACCTGGCATAAATCACCTTTTAAATCTGGAGAAGTAGGCTAATGACATGTTCTGTGTCTAGAAACCTTTCTCTCTGGAAGCCTCCTAGCTTAAGGTGCTCTTTGCTGGGAACACCATGGTGAACATCTCTGAGGATGCCAAAAGGAGGTGTCAAATGCATCATCCTCAAGTGATTCCTGATCTTAGATGTTATCTCATGAGGTAGGTAAATCTATTCTCTAGAAAGAGCAATGGAATTAAATCTGGAATATATATATATATATATCTGGAATAGGTTCATACTTTTACAACCCATGGCGGTATCGCATTATTGATAGGGACTTCCATGGCAAATTTTTCCAGCTGTTGTACAGTGTGGTAGGGAAAGTTAGGTTCAAAGGGACAATATGATGATGAAGAACCCAATACTTATATGAGAGTAACACAAAGCAACAAGGACATGGACTAACAGGAGATCCAAGGAGATCTGCTCCTAAGAAGTGTGACCTTATGTCACTTCATATCTCTGAACTCATTAATTCATCTGCAAAAAAATGATCTTGATACATATTCACAATGTTCCTAAGCAAGCTGGCCAAGATCTGCATAGAAAAACTATACACCATAGTGCATACATAGAAATATATATATATATATATATATATATACACACATACATACATATGCATACACACATACTGTGTGTGTGTGTGTGTGTGTGTGTGTGTGTATTTCACTTGACTAACTGCTCATTCCTCCCTGCTGTTTGGGCGCATTCTCAGGAACCACCTTGGAAGAAGCCAAAATATTTTTTTTAAAGAATCCTAGTCTGAAATTCTGAATCTGAGAAAAAGCCATACCCTTCTCTAAGCTCCAAATAAAACATCACTGCCACCGCTGGCATTGCACAGCAGCCTGTCAGCCTTGTAAGAGAATTCATAGCCAGTTTGTAGCATAGATGCAGAAAAGATCAAAGCCCCTGGTTCCAGCTCTGGACACAGTGAAAGACAAGCTGCCTTGAAAGGATCAGGATGTGAGACTGTGGGATGCACCAAGCATGTTAAACAGGAACGGAACAGCGACAATGGAGACAGAATCCAGGGCAACAGAGGTGCAACCATTAAATTTCCATGATTTCAGAGCTCAGGACACACAAGTTCATCACTGTGGCACTTTTTATGTCAGTGAATTTGTAATAAGCATAGCTGTTTGAAAATCAGCACTATTCATGGCCGTAGCTTAGCACATAATGCTGGCATTTTAGAAATTGATATCAAAACTGTTGCACTATTAAAACCAAAAGATCCACTAATAAGTAGAGAAACTAAGTGACTGAGCATCACGTCCCTTTTCAACAGCTAAAAATGCTTTGTGCTGTCAACTAATGTGTTCTTATTATGGCAGCTTGGGGAGGTCAGTTGGGCTTTTTCCAGAAAATTATTTGATGGAGAGAGCTCAATGTTTATTTCAAGGGTGAATCTAGACTGATTTCTATCATTCATTGTCCAGTCCAAAGTAATTTTGACAGTATTATAATCTCAAACCTACCAAGACACACACAGAGAGAGAGAGAGAGAGACAGAGACAGAGACAGAGAGAGACAGAGACAGAGAGAGACAGAGACAGAGAGGGGGGTTACTAGGTAAAACTTGTGTCCTGATAGCATTGCCACCTATTTTCTATCTATGAGCATCACTCTCACTGCCTGCTGGCTCAGCAGTTTGAGAACCCTCTTCTCCCATTGGGGTCTCCTAAACCATAGATTCTTAGATTGTGGGACATGACTGGTGTGCTGGTCTGGAAATTTGATAAGAGTTTCTGAATATGCGATGGCCAACAGCCAGATGTATCATCAGTCTACCATGTCTCCAGTAGTGCCTGTCCATGTTCTGTCCCGTGTCTTCCCTGCACTGTTGGGTCTGAGCAGTCAACATATGCACTCTGCACTATGTGTGCCTCACACCAGAGACCGTGCTTCGGACACCTTGGCTCAGGTCCAAGACTATTTCGTATGTTACCAATTGCATTGTCTTATTGTACACACAGAGGCTCCTGTAGAAACATAATGGTTTAAATACAGAAAATAATAACTTTTAATATTTCCCGATAGTCATTCCTCAGTATGTATTAAATTAGTACAACTCTGAGTTCAATTGTGTTAGAATGTTTGATTTTTAAAATTACTATTTGAATTGCTAACTTCAGTCTCATTTTTAAAAAATTAAATGAATTTTTGGCTTAGGAATGGAACAGAATTACCAGCCACTTCTGCCATTCGGTATTACAGATTCATGCAAAGCAGAGTTATTGGCACTGACTATTATAAAATACAAATATCATTCAACTCTGAAAAATATTGAATGTGCTCTATGAGTCATGTAGCATCAAATATTCAGCCAAGAATTTATTCTTTACATAAAAATAAACACTTCTAGCACCAGCATGAAACCATGCTTTCACTATTAATAAATAATAAATTTATGTGTATAAAAATTGCTTTAAAATAAATTCTTTTTGATTTATTGTCACTGTTTGAGTTGTGTACCTATTGCACACACATATATTAGCACTGTGTGAAAAAAAAGTATTAGTTGAAAGATATAGTAAATGAATATAGTTTAAGAAGCCCTAACCCTTGAAAACAGTCCAAGGCAAGGATCTGGGTGAAAACAGCTTGTTAGAGGAAGGGGCTGATGTCAAGAAGCACAGATGTGTGTGTGTGTGAGAGAGAGAGAGAGAGAGAGAGAGAGAGAGAGAGAGAGAGAGAGATGGCAAGGCAGCTAGAATAGGGTACTTTGGTAAGCAGGCCACTTACTGTGGTAGGGGTGACTCAATCTCACCGAGAGAATGCTGGGAGACTGCATGGAACACACCGCCAAGACTGAAAAGACTGAGAGGCCTTTATCCCTCAGCTTTTTATCACCATTGGCTCATAGCTTCTCCAGGCATCTCCTCTGCAGTGGCCTGTCTACCCAACCCCTCCCACACAATACATTCCTGCTCTGCCAAAAGCACTCAGGCTTTCTCAGGTGCTGGAAAGCGCAGGCCCGTCAATATGCACAGCTGTGACCAGGAAGAACAGTGCGGGCAATGGGACAACAAAGCTAATTTCATGCTATATACAAACCTCAGATTTGCCCGTGTCACCCTTTCCCAGTGGCTTCACTTCCTGTAGTCAACTGACCCAGAGACCCCAGAAATCTTCCTCTGTACCTAGACACAGCGCTGGGCACGAGGAGTAGTGACTGACGGGCAGACGTAGATAGCCAATGAGAGGAGGGGTGAGCTGAGTTTCCTTTTCCTGAATGCTTGAGGCTAGGAGTGTTTCAGATTTCTGATATTTTGAGAAATTTGAATATTTACATATATGCACATATCTATGTGAAATCTTAGAAATAAGACCAACTCTAAATGCGACATTCATTTATATTTCATATCAACCTTGTCTATGTGGCTTGAATGTAATTTCATATTTTTTATAATCGTATGCATTAAACGAAACTTACATGGAATTTTTCACTTTGAACGTCATGCTGGTACTCAAAGTTGCCAACATCAAGCAAAGCATGGTGGGTCACACCTGTAGGCGGGAGGATTGTCATGAATTTGAGGTCTGGTGGGTTGTAGCCGGCCTGGGCTATGAAAAGGATCTGTCTCAAAACCAAAAGCAAACAGGTGCAGATTGTTGAGCTTTTCTGACCTTGGCTTTTCAGGATAAGGTAGCCACACATGTAGTGGTTAAGGTGGCAGATGGTTGTGCTTTGCAGCCTGGAACTGTACACAGACTCCTATTTCCTACTCCAAGTTAAATTCAACCTAGAACCAAGATATTTTCTATGAGCCAACTCTATCAGCTAGATTTCTAGAAGATTCTCCCAATCACCGTGCCACGGGCGAGTCATGTTAATACTGGACTTTGTACAACCAGCACGATAAACTCAGCAGGAGAGTCTG
The DNA here is from genome assembly GCF_903995435.1 of Acomys russatus. Classification (NCBI taxonomy): domain Eukaryota; kingdom Metazoa; phylum Chordata; class Mammalia; order Rodentia; family Muridae; genus Acomys; species Acomys russatus. The sequence goes on from NC_067140.1 coordinate 77,925,978, forward strand.
GGCACTCACAAAATGCTGTTTGTTGTCTTCCAGAAGTGTCTGTCAACCTTCTGTGACGACTGAGTTCCAACTTGGCACACAGAGAGCTGTGGAGGAAGTACACAGCTTCCCTCCGGTCCCATAGTCCACCAACCAGGGCACTGACTGAGCGTAAGCAAGGCCCAGGAGATTTTAATTTAAAAGCAATTTGTTTATGAAAAGAAAAGAGACCTTAGGAGGAAAGAAAAAAAAAACTGGTAGAAAGAACATGAGAAGGAAAATACTCCAAATTGTTCATAAAACAAAAGACAGTCTCAAAATAATAAATAAGCAGGCTTGGGACCATAGTAGGTGTGAGGCACTCAGCTCCTCATCCCCAGGCAACAGGAAAACATTGACAATCTCTCTTGGTGTCTACACTCAGCAATAATCACTTTCTAACAATGCCCCGCCAAACCCACTAGAGTCTTCAGGAGAAAATGCTGGCTATAATCATATAATGTACCTTTGACTTATGGAAGTTTTCTTTGGGAGGAAGTCTTTATCCTTAGAGGAGGAAAGAAGGTTGTCTCTTCCTTAGTACCAAAATAAAAATCAAGAGGGGCCATGCAGGCAAAACAGCCATCCACCACTGAAAAAGGGCCTCAAAGAGAGAAAGTTGGTGGCTATGTGTGCACAGAGGGAGTATGGGAGCATCAGTATGGAAGACACTTTGGGAATAAGAAATAGGAAAGAGAGTATAGAAAACCATGTTCAGGGGAGAAGTTCAATTTGAAAAATAAAGAAAATTAGTTTCTTATGAAAATTGAGGAGCCAAATAAGAGAAGAAGAGAGTAGCATGGGTAAAGATGGGACTCACTCATTCACAATGTCATGTGTCTGAAGTCTCGTTCACCACAGGCTCAGCATTCCTCAGACCTGTGGAGTAGGTGGCAAGTAGGAAGGGTTCCAAGTTTTCCTGTGAGAATGAGACTTGACACACAATCACTCAGAGTAAATGTGCATCCACTTAGTCATTTGATGTCCGTGATCATTGTTGGCCAGTGTCTCTTGCTGCATAACAAACTACTCCAGAACTTAGACAATAAAACAACTGATCATTACCTCTTGTTAGTCCTTAGGGATAGGTGGCTGAGTGGCCTTCACTTATGTCTCATGAAATTTGATCAGGTTGACAGGGACAGTATTCGCCCTAAGGGGTCACCTGGGCTGCAAAATTCACATGGAAGATGATATCACAGCCTGGTGAGAACCTTCATGTGAAATTCCTCCATGGAAGTTTGGAATTCCAGAGCATGGCACAGGTGTCCTGAGACAGAATGACCTAAGTCCAGTTCTAGTGGGCAGTGACAGGACACCATCACACAGGCTAAGCTGAACCTGCTCAGTGACAGGACACCATCACACAGGCTAAGCTGAAGCTGGACCTGCTCAGCGTCTCTTCCATATCCTGCTGGTCAGAGTAGGTACAGTACATGCTCATCTCAGAGAGATGAGACTCATGACAAACTGTACTGCACATGAGGGATGAAGCCTTAGAAAAAATAATCAGTCACAGAGATCTAGTCTCCGGACTATAAAGAATGACTTCATTGTCTCCGCAAGCCTTTTGAGTTGTTAGTTACAAATGGAACATGCATTGTGAACTTTCATTCCCACGTGACCTTCCAGAATGTCACTTCAAATACAATGTGATTGGTTAGAGAAAATTCTATCTTTTGTAAGTTTCGGTTATGATTCTCAAAAGAAATGCCCAGAAAGTATAGTCTGTAGAAAGCCTACATAAATCACGTGCTAAATTACAGCCCTCTTCTCACTTGTCATTTGTGCATCCCATATATATATATATATATATATATATATATATATCTTATTCCTGGGTGCTATGGTAAGTATTGAGGATGCTTAGATAAAAGGCATTCTTCCTTATGCTCCAGGGTGGAGTGCTGTGACACAGGTTTATTCACACCTCATCTTACAAGGATTGGGGAGCCACAGTTTAAACTCAGAAAATAAGCTTAAAGATGCATATTTTAAGACTCACCCTTAAATAGATACCTCAGGGTGCCAACACCTTGCAAACTACTTGCAACCAGCCCAGCACAGATGTTTCACATGCACTGTTGAAAACAGACAACTGTTTTAGCATTCCCAGCACCAAATAAGAGTGCCTTTGCGTTGACAGGGCCCATCTCTCTGTCTGTGTTCTCCCTGCTCTTCTTCCGTGCACTGTACTAGTTGGTCCCCCTGCTCCATCCTTGCTGACCTTGGCTGACCTTGACTGAAGGAGAGCTGCTGAAGCTGAAGCAGGAGCACAAGGTCACTTCATCCCTCTCTTCAAACCTCACCTGACACTCATCTCATTCAGAACAATAGCCAAACACTTTCCCACGGCCCCACCTGGCGCAACTTCTGTCTGCCTCTCCACTAGGTCTCACCATCCTATACTTCATTTTCAACATTCCAGTTGAGCAGACTGCTTTCCTCCTTCCCTTGTGCCATGCCTACTTATGCCTCAGGCCCTACCCCCAATTAGTTTCATTGGTTCCTTTACTCTGTGTTGGCCGCTGCTTAAAAAGAAGATGGACAGAAAGGTCTTCCTGGTCCATGGTGTATAAAGCAGCATCTCATCTCATTTTCTGCCCCTTTCTTCTTACTTTATGCTTCTTCATAGCATTTTACTTACCTGAAATTGAGCATCTGCCCTCTTAACTAGAGTATATCTTCTTAGAGGGGAGGCTTTCATTGGCTCTGAGTTTTTATGTATTCTCATTTCCTACAATGGCACTCAGTGAAAGAATAAATGCATAGATGGACATGAGACCAGACTAGTAATAAATGATATATCATGGATGCTTTTGGTAGCTAACTTGCGACAAACCCGGCACAGATATTTTGTATCAATTGTTGGGAAGTGATAATGGCTTTAGATTTCTGAACATCAAATAAAATAGTTTGTCCTCATTAAAACAATTCCCCCCTTCTTTGCCATACTGGCTTCTTTGCTCCCCTGGACTAAACCTCACTTTTTTGTTGGTCTTCCTAATGACATGAAATGAAAACAGGATGCCGTCAGGCTCTCTTGGATCAGGAAAGCCAAAAGGCATTAAGTGAGGTAAAGTCACAAACAAACTGAATTGCTAAAGAGCATAATCTGTGTATGATGGCCAGTTCAAGAATGAGCACCCATTTCCCCAGCTGCCAGGAGTATTGGCTACTATTGGCCTTGAGATGTCCCTCTATAGTAATGGCTGTCCTTGCTTCTGGTGGTTGGGTTGGCTGGACGTGTATAGGCCTGGCTCCCACACTCTGTGTTGGACAGTCCTAAGGGCCAGTTGCATTGCCCCAACTTGGCTTCTTATACAGTTCTGCCCCCTTACGTTCTAATGAAGGAGGTCTCAAACCATCACCCACTCAACCTACTCACAAGGGGCCATCTGAGAGTCTGTTTCCAGGAGCTTTGATCTAAGACAGAAAACGTGGTGTGAAAAATTCACACATTCAAGCAGTGGGTTCACAATCAGCTCAGTATTTCCCCTCCACAAGCAATGCCCTGGAACTGAGAAAACAGAGAAATTTCAAAGTCACATCTTCCATGTCACACTCTTCTCCCAGAGAGTATCAGGTCACCAGCAGAAACACAGGCCACGCTATGTTCTGTTTGAACTCCGATGTCCTTTCCCCCCTCCTATCTCCCCCCATCTCTATCTCTCTGCACAGTGTGCATGAAGTTGAGCTCAGCTACATCAAAAGCAGGAAAATATTATCCAGCTGTGCCCGCTTTCACCAGGAATGGCATCTAAGCTAAGTAGTTGGGCAGGCTTATTAAAGTCTGAAAAGGCAATTCCTCCCTGAGATTGGACATGTTGGACTCTGGTTACCTGAACTCTCTGTGAATAAGGGCAAAAGGGTCAGCAGGAACTGGAAAGGTGCCCCAGGAGAAGCCGAGAGGCATTGAATGAGCCGAAGTCATGAATAAGCTAAAGCATTAGAAAGCAGGACGCACCTGACAGGGGAAAGCTATGAAGTAGAACAGTAACAAAGTCAGGGCGTGGAAACTGGCTATTAGGAGGGAGAGGACACGATGAGTAAATTGTGAGTCTCTGAGATACAGCATAGAAACTGTAATGAATGCTGTGCTGTTTACTTGACATTTTGTAAGAACAGACTTTAAGTGTTCATCCCTACATACAAATGATGACATGGATGTATTAATTAACTGGATTGGTAATGTATGTACAAATCAAATTGCCACATTGTGTATCTTGAATAATTATAATTTTTATCTGTCAAATATTTTCTGAGTATAACCAGGAATATTTGTAGGACATTATTTTATCAGTCAAATATTGGTAACAATCACATAGCCCATTGGTGGAAAAAGATTAGTTCAACATTTTAGATTATACCTATATTATAGGGTGCCATGGCGGCATTAATATTAATGGCTGTATGTTCTATATGTTCCAGTGAGAACTACCTCACTTTAAAGTAAAATAAACAAATAAAAAATGCCTGTTTGACAGAAATGAAAAGAAGCAGGCACAAATAGGATGATGCATTGACTGACTAAGGAAAGTTGGCATCTGCAAATTTTTGGGCTGAGCATACTACAACCCTGTGAACCCCAGAACTCCCATGGGCCTCCCTGCTATGCTGCTAAACTTACTCATTTTTATTTCTACTAATGTGGCTAGGATTATTATCTCTCTAATTCTTCTATGTGTTTATTTGAAGAAACCCATTACCTGAAGCATATAGAGTTTTTTTGAACCCCAAAATATCTTACTGAAAAATACAATGATTACAAAATAATAGTGCCACCATTTGAGAGCACTTACTACACAGAGGTCAGCCTTGTGCCACAAATCCTCACAACTGCTAAGAATGTGTAAGGAGCCTATTTAGGGTGAAGATCTGCTGCCTGGGAACTGGCTAAATAAATTATTCAGTCAGGCCAGTCTGACTGAACTGAATCCCAAACTAGGATTACTAGTTTCTACAGCCTTAAGTCATTGTTATTCCTGGACACATGTTGCTCAAGTCTGTTCTGTTTTCCTGTAGACCATCCTTAGTACTCACCAGAGCCAGAAGAAGATTTAGACAGCAAGCCATAAGCTGGCCTCAGTGTTAACTGTGGATTCTGTTCCCAGTCAGAAGCCATTGACTAGCTCTTGGTAGAAGCCTCAAGGCAAGCTCTCATGGTTTGCTTCTCTCTGAGCTGGTCAGAGAGGGGCTGCTAACCAGGCTTAAACCTGAAGAAGCCAAAACACTGCAAAGAAAGCTGTTCTGCCTCCTTTTTCTGTGAGGCCACTTGAATAAATAGAAACTATCTGACAGCACATCTTCTGTCTCCTAGGCCATCCAAGCATCCATTTACGTAAGCATGCTTCCTTGTATGCACACTACATTTATGCTTTACAACAGGGCCATCTGTGTTACCACAGTTATAGTCCTGCCAGCATCTCCATAAAATGATAGTAAATCCTTCTTTTTTGAGGTTCATAAATAGGCCATAAAAACAAAGAAATAGATCCCAACAGTTTCTAGCCAAGACACCAATAGATTTTGTTAACAAATTAAACAAATATCAATTTACTTGGCAGGCTAAAATGTTACAAATGTTTACAATTTCCAAAGCAATTATGCATTCATAAAGAAGAAAAATAAACTAAATCCCCGCATAAGATTATAGCATTACCCTTGATTTTAATAAGTCTGTACGTCATTCCTTTAATTAGGTTAAAATGTTGAAAAGTCAGATTAGTATTCTATGTCCTACACATGTCGCCTGATTGGATTTGCTAGAGATCCTTTGACAATAAACAGAAATGGGCAATGGCTGCCTCTGGCAGTATGGAAACTCAACAGAAGGATTTGCAGGATCTTGTTGGGTTATTGGAAAGGAAAGGAGAATACCAAGAAGGACTGAGAGGATGGGAAACCAAAGTAAAGAGTCTTTCGGCAGCATTTCAGTGTGAGCTCCGAGGCCCAGGAAGGAACAGGCCAACACAGGCAGGCTTTAGCCACATAGCCACCTATTGTTTCTGTCAGAACAGCTACAGTGACAAGCATTCAGCTTCATCCATCATCACTGCCAACTAAAAAAGAGACAAGTCAAGACAGAAAGGAAAGCAGAGAGACCAAGAGATAGAAATAGAAAGTGAAGAGGGGAGGAGAGAGGGAGAAAAGAGGAAGGAAAAGGAAGACAAAAGTTGAGGAGCACCAAGAGAAAAAGCACATGAATGTATATTACAAAGAATAAAGAACACTATAAATACACGTGGAATATTATATAATCATTAGGACCTGTGCTATAGGAAGAAAACTTAAATAACTTGGAATGCTACACTCAATATGGCAGTAAATAACAAAGTAACTTACCAAAAGGATATTGGCCAATATAAGTCCAATTTAAGAAAATGAAACCATTAGTTACTTCCCTTGTTGCTATGACAAAATACCTGATGGAGGAGCATAAGGCAGAAAAGGATTGTCTTGGTTTATGGTTTTAGAGGGTCTGGCCCATGATCACTTGGCCCCAAATACTTGGGCATCATATCATGGTGCTGGAAATAAGTGACAGAGAAGAGCTCTTCACCTATCTTACTCAGGTTTCTACAGCTGTGATAAGACACTGAGCCCCAAATCAACTCCCTTGTGGAGGAAAGGATGTGTTTCATCTTCCAGCTTGTAGTTCATCACCCAGGGAAGTCGGGATAGAAATCTGGAGGCTGAACCCAAAGCACGCACAGCCTCTGGAGAGATGCAGCTTACTGGATTTCTCTTCCTGGCTAGCTCAGCCTGTGTTCTTATGCCCAGACAGCAGCCCAGGGATGGCACCCTCCCACCCACTCCATATCAACGATCGATGATGAAAATGAACTACAGGCTTGCCTCTTAGGCAAAGCCGATGGAGGCATTTCCTCAGTTGAGGGTCCCTCTTCGTAAATCACTCAAGCTTCTGTCAAGTTGACACAAAACTAGCCATGACATCACCTGATAGTAAACAGAAGACAGAGAATAGGACAGGAAGTCGAGAGATACTAAGAACCATCCCTAATAATCCCTAAACCTTGACACCACCCCCAAAACTTCAAATAGACTCAAAATAGCACCTCCATCAAAGAAGCCAGCTTTCAAAACTCAAGCCAGTTGGGACACTTCACAGTCAAACAATAATAGCATGTGTGCCTAGAGAAAAATGGGTGATAGGATCTCAAGCTATTTTTAGTTCCTTATTTTAGCTAATCTCCATTTATTTCTTTTAACCAGATGTAAATTGCCTTTGAAAGGATGTGATTTTTAAAATGCAAAGTACTTTGCAGATTTCAAAGCCTTGTCCCAAAGTGTCTGTATGCATTATGTGCACTCGTATTACCCCATTGCACACGTGGAGAAACTGAGACATAGAGCAGATCTTCTGACAAAGCATTCCCAAGGAGAATGAAGACTTGGACTCGGGACTTAGGCTGAAAGTCCCTGGTGTCTTCTCATCCACAGGTGCTCTTATCTTCCGAGGAGGCTGGGTTTTCTGAGCATCATCTTCGACAAAGGAGTAAACATAGCATACAACATTCTTTCTGTAACAGCCTAGTTATCTTTCCTTTCCTTTTTTCTTTTCTTTCTTTCTTCTTTTTTTTTTTTTAAGTTTTTTCAAGACAGAGTTTCTCTGTGTAGCCTTGGCTGTCCTGAACTCACTTTGTAGACCAGAGATCTACCTGCCTCTGCCTCCCAAGTGCTGGGATTGCAGGCGTGTGCCACCACTCCCAGCCCAGTTTCTCAGATTTGTGAGTTGACTGTGAAGCCAGATGGGTTTGGGATGCCCTCTTCTTCTATGGGAGAGGGCAATTAAAGTAACATTGGAAATTTTGAGTATTGTACTGGAATTGCTGAATGCTATCTTCCACATGCCATTTTGAAAGTATCTTTGTGTCTGAAAGGTCACTGCCCCTGGCTAACCAACATTGATTTCCAGCCGTTTACAGATATACATGACAACTCCTGAAAGGAGCTTTCATGGACTAGAAAGTTGAAGCAGTGGGATACAGAGGGTAACTATATCCTCCAAACACTGTGTGCAGAGTCATTGTGAAATAAAACAAAATAAACCCGCAGACTGCCAGCAGACTCACAATGCATTCATACTTTGCTGAGATGAAGGCTTAGGACTCTAGCACCCTCAAAGCACAGCCCTCCTCACCATAGCTCAGCGTCTGATATTTGGCTGCGCCAACATGAAACTGTACAATAAAGAGTGAGTTGGCTCCTGCTTGCATCCTCCCTTCCTGTGCCCAGCTTTCTGGAGTTTCACCATAAAGAAGAACATGAGGTTAGCAAGGGAAGGGAAGACTCACAGGGTCCTTATTCTCACAGAGAATTCAGAAAGAACAATCAGCCTTATTTAAACGCCTTCAACTTCAGAAACATCAGTTAGCACCGAATCAAGTGAGCCATGATTGTCCAAAGCAGCAGGCTAAATCGGCAGTGTCTGTCTCATGCCGCCCCGTGTGTCTGTCACAGTGGCCAGCTCTCATGATCCACAGTCAAGCATTAGGCTGAGAGGACATAGTGACTTCTTACACTCAGCAAGGGACCACAGTGAAATCACAAACAAAGTGGCTAACTCTCCCAAGAAAAATGCCAGATGAAATCAGAAGAAATGTGTATAAACAGGGGCTATGTGGCTTCTATTGGTTGCTCTTTACCTGGGCATTAAGAAAATGGTAAAACCTGATTTTTTTTTTTCAGTACGGTATCTAGTTTTCTGATGGCCAGGGAGGTGGGACATGTATTGGTTTTGGTGTTAGAACTAGATTCTAATACCAGCTCCACAGTTGCCAGCCAGGGGTCACTTCAGAATAGTCAATCTTGTGAGCCTCAGAGCATTGCCTCAGTTCCACTGTGAGTTACAGATACCCATTAGATGATACATAAAGTAAAAATGAGTTTCACCATAATATTGATTCTGTATGTCAATTTCACTCTCATTTTTGCTTGCTTTTATATGATATGGGATTAGCCAGAGGCTACAAGTCATGTGGTCCTGTCATTCTGGCAGCTAATACAATGTGTGCCTATGGACTTTCATATTTTTATTACCAGCCCCTTTAGTGATTTTTTCCATCTCAGACTCTCAACACTTGCTCATCTTTATGTTGTTTCTGCAGGTATTGACTCTACTGAATTACAATCACTCATATTCATCCAGTAGACACCCAAGACCTGTCTAAAGGAGGCAGAAGCTTCTTGAATAGAGGAGTTATTTCTGACATGGAGCATTCCAAGATGGAAAGAGTTCCTAGACAGCCTCAGTGTATAAATGGGTCTCAGGCCAGGATAGCTAGGGTGTGGGCTGATGCTGGGATGACTGGAAAGTAAAAGAAAAGGGGTCCCCTGTGCTTGGAGGGAAGCCGGGAGCCCCACATATAAAGGACTTCATATCTAATACATAGGTCTCTCTGTATTAAGTTCTCAGGGATTCAACAATTAAAAAAAAGAAAGAAAAAAGCAACCAGTCTTTCCTTCCTTTTATATCTGCCTTGCCAAAAAAAAACTATTTTTTTGCAGAAAAAGTCAATGATGAACCAATCTGCCTCTATCTTAGGCTTGAAAGATCTTCTAGTTTAAAACAAAACAAAACAAAACAAAAGGCAAGGTTCATTCCTGTTTATGATTATAGCTCTGTTTCTCAAGGATTGGGCTATAGCCAATCTGTAACCTTAACCTAATAAATGGTCCTGTACTGCCTGATCCAGGAAATAACAACCATACCTTTGCTTCAAAAGGTTATTATGTGACCACTTGTTATTATGGCCATCTTGCAACCCTACCTTGCTTTAAAAGGTTATTATAGCTACCTGTTGTTATGACTATGAATATGAATATGACTATGACCACCTATTTATGTTCTTTTTCTGTAATCCCACCTATTTGCCTGCCAAATCCCCCGTTTGGAAACAACTACACCTGAGCTGTAAAAACCTTATCTTCCCCATGTCTGACGCTGACCTCTTGAACTCCAACTTAGGAGGAAGCAGCATATGTACGTGACTAAAAATGCTTACTTTAGCTAATTGGTTGCTTTAATTAATTTGGCCATGAGGATTCAGGTTGTGTCTTTCTCCTCAAACCTTTGGGATTCATACTTGGAGGCCTCAGTGAAATCAAGGCCCCACCCCAAATTGAGAAATTCAGAAGCGGGACTCTTCTGTCAAGAGGCCCTAGGGGATGTACACCTTGGAGACACCCTGAGGCCCTGAAGATGCCTTCAGTTTGGTGGCCTGCCTGAGCAAACATCTGCATCAAAAAAGGAAGCAGTAAGCACCATTAGTAGGTATGGTCTTATTGGAGGAGGTGTGGCTTTATTAAAGGAAGTGTGTCACTATGGAGGTGTGGCTTTGTTGGAGGAAGTGTGTCACTATGGAGGTGTGGCTTTGTTGAAGGAAGTGTGTCACTATGGAGGTGTGGCTTTGTTGGAGGAAGTGTGTCACTATGGAGGTGTGGCTTGGAAGTCTTAAGTGTTCAAGCTACACCCAATGCGAAACATATGAAGTCTCCTATTTACTGCCTTTGGATCAAGATGTAGAACTTTTGGCTCCTCTAGCACTGTCTGCCTTAATTCTGCCAGGCTTCCTGCCATGATGATAATAGACTAAACCTCTGAAACCACAAGCCAGTCCCAATTAAATGTTTTCCTTTAAAAGAATTGCCTTGGTCAAGGTGTCTCTTCACAACAATAAAACACTATGACAGAAGTTGGTACCAGGGATTAGAGTATTGCTGCGATAGGCCTAATCATCTTTTTGTTTGGAGGATGTGGATTTTGCATTTTTGGATTAAGAAAGGAGTGGAATAATTTAACTGGGGCTTAATGGGCCATTCTGGTAGAAACATAGAAGACAGTGACGCTGAGGGTGATTTGAACTGTGGGGGTCCAGCTCAAGTGATTTTAGAGGGGAATTTTAGTATGTTGCCTAGAGATCATTCTTGTGGTATTTTGGTGACAAATGTGGCTGATTTTTGCCTGTGTCTGCCTGAAGCTAAGATAAAGAGATTTAGATTAGTTGCTTTGGCAAAGGAGATCTCAAAACAACCAAATATATACTCTGCCCTGTGGTTGCACTATTTGCAAATGGAGCAAGCTGCGCGTGTGCACGTGCATACACACACACACACACACACACAAATACAAAATGTATGGCTCAAGGATTGAAGGGGTACCAGGAAGTGGAAGGGAGCTGAACAGATTACAGATATTAACGGAATTAAGGGAGTGACAAACTTGGGGGCAAGATTCCACCCAGCTAAGTTTCCATCTTGTGCAAAGGTGAAAAGAACATTACTCAAGGCACATTGGCACCTATTCTAAATTTACAATGTGTTTATGGTTGAACTAGGGATAATTATATCATGTTAGGCATTATTATGACCTCATTATTGTTTTATGCATTTGCTGTTAGACTAGGAAAAGTTATATCATGTTTGGCATTATCATTTTCAGTAGGAAATAATGAGATATGCTTGTGGGTCAAGTTGACAAGGAGTAGTTTGAGATGGCTAGTCTCAGCTGTCAACTTGACTATATCTGGAATAAACTAAAATCCAGCAATGGAGGTAACACCTGATCTAGATCTTGAGGCAGGAAGACAGCATGCCTCTTTTTGTTTGTTTGTTGTTTTTATTTACTTATTTATTTCTTGGGTTTTTTGAGATAGGGTTTCTCTGTGCAACCTTGGCTGTCCTGGACTCAATTTGTAGACCAGGTTGGCCTCAGAACTCACAGATCCAGGTCTTGAGGCTGGAAGACACAGGTTTGGATCTGGATCCTAACTTGAGATGACACTTTTTTTAAACTATTATAATTTATTCTGATTACATCCTAACTTATATATTCCCACTCCCACCCTCCTTCCCTCTTCTGCCCTATTCCCTTCTGCTAGACCTCTGACAGAAGGGGACCTCTTCCCCCACCATATGACCACAGCCTATCAGGTCTCATCCTGGTAGCCTGCTTATCCTTTCTCTTAGTGCCACTGGGACTCGGCACCAAGGGGAAGTGGTAAAATAAGGGGCATCAGAGTTCATGTCTGAGCAGGAACTGCCTTTGAGACGACATGCTTTTGATATATATTGACACATGCCTTTAATCCAGGTCTTGAAGCATACGGGCCATGCTTATAAAGACCTAAAATGAAAAGGAATTAAAGAAAATCTTAGGTACAGCCATGGTGGTATATAACTTTAATCCCAGCTCTCAGGAGACATAGGCAAGCAGGTCTCTGAGGTCAAGGCCAGCCTAGTCTACAGGGAAAGTTCCATGACAGCCAAGAACAGGAAGAGAAGGGAAGCCTCAAAGCAGAAAACTAGTGGCAATGTTATTGAACAAGGGGACAGTGTCTCAGCCCCAGCAACCAGCAGAACCACTTAGCAGCTTCAGCTACATGGTTCTGCCCTTAGGGTCAAAAAAATCTCCCTCTGTGACTAAGTAAAGTTGCTGAGGCCTGATGTATGGCAGGGTTTCACTGCATGGAGGCGCAGAGCGGCCATTGAATAACACTGTAAAGGTGAAGCCTGGATTGCTTTGGAGATGCCAAGATGTTAGAAATGTCAGAACTATGGGACATCTGCTAAGGAAAGCCGCTAACAGGGAATGGTACCAGCCCAAGAGAGAGAAGTGTGCTGCAGTCAACAAAGCTGAAAGGAGTTGGAGATCTGAAGAGCATTTTGACATTAGACATGGAGATGCAGAGTTTGGAGCTTTCTAAGCTGGTTTTCAGTCTTGCTTTGGCCCAGTATTTCCTCACTATTCTCCCTTTTCTACATTTTGGAACTGTAATATATATCCTGTTCCACTGTATGTTGGAGGTATGTCATCTGTTTTTGATTTTGATATTATAGGGGATTACATTAAAGAGACTGCATGAATCTCAGAAGACACTTTGAACTTTGGACTTTTAAACATTGTTGAGACTGTGATAAACTATGGGGACTTTTGCAGTTGAACTAAACTGCATTTGTCATATGTTATGGCTCCATGCCTATGGGGGACAGAAAGTGGAATGTGATGGTTTGATAGGTATGACCCCCATAGGGTCAGGCTTGGATGTTTGGGCATAGAGAGTTGCACTATTGGGAGATGTGGCTTTTCTGGAGGAGGTATGGCCTTGTAGAGGAATTGTGTCACTGTGGAGGTAGGGCTTTGAGGTCTTAAATGCTCACGCTTTGCCCAGTGTGAAACACACACAATCTCTTCCTTGATGCCTTCAGATCAAAATATAGAACTCTCAGCTCCCCCAGTACCACGTCTGTCTGCATGCCACCATAGTTTCTGCCATGATGACAATGGACAAACCTCTGAAACTGTAAGCCAACTCAAATTAACTTTTTGCCTTTATAAGAATTGTCTTGTCACAACAATAAAACCCTAAGACACACCTGTTTCTGGATGCCTCCTCTGGTAAGTCACAGACACTCTGTGGCTTCTGGTTCCGTGGGATCCCGATCTGGGGACGTGGTGGTGGGGGTCTGATAAGATCCGATATTCCCCAATTCAGGGCAACAAGCGAGACACAGCAACCACCCATCTAGTTACTTAGGAGTTCCTCCAGAGCCACCCATTCTTATTTTACTTACCCTGGGAACTCCCTGGTGAGACTGGGAGCTGAGAAACCAGAGAGGCCCTGAGCCCGTGCCCTTTGGCAAAGTTTCAACACCTAGGCTACATAACTGGGCCAAGGAACCCTGAAGACTTTTCAAGATACTGGGAGACAGAAGATTGGACCAGCCCAGCACAGGACATCAGCATTACCCAGAGCTAAGATGGAAACCAAAGAGGTCCTGCCTAACTGAACCAGGGAACCGAACAATTAGGAAGCTGCTGGTGGGTTCCCAGCATCTGTGTTATGCAAGGAGCCAGCTAAGGGAAAGTCTCCTACTAAAAACAAAAAAGCAAACAAACATAAAAACTTGTTTTGTCAAACTAATAAATCTCTGAATGACCCCAATTGTTGTTTTCATATACATGTTTGCTCTGGGTTTTCTCCTGCACTTTGCCTGTCTTGTGTGTTCCAACATGAGGCAACTGAAATAGACAAAGGACATAGGTAATAAGACGAGTAATCTGGACAGGCCTCTCACATGTGTTCTGTGTTTTGGTTTCATTTGTTGCTGTCTCCGTTCTTTGTACATGTTTTTGTGTCTGCCCCATTACTCTTCTGCAGTTACACCTGGACTTGAGAGCACCTAGACCAAGCTCTAGCTGATGTCACTCCCACACCACCAGGCTGAGGCAATACAGGAACACACACACACACACACACACACACACACACACACACACACACACACACACACACACACACACCATGCCACCCTGGGCAGTTTGCTTCACACCTATACTCACCCCCCAGGCCCAAATCCACTGCCACTTGCTAAGGCTACTTTGATATCCAGGGCTGAACATTTCTTACCTCTGAGTTTTCTGGTCAGTATACTGGGTATTTAAATGTCTTTTCGATATGGATAATTTTGAAATATTTTTATGCTATTCTGCTATAATGAAATCTGGCCCTAGAGTTGGAAAGTTTCTGTCCTATGTCAGGCAACTCACCTGACTTTGTGGAAAAAAATTAGGAGCAAGGCAGAGCACCAAAAAACCTTTTGCTAAGATATAAACCTTATCTCAAGATTTGTAAGACTATTATATAAACGTTATGTACATCAAGATTTACAAGTTTATTGGATATGGTTAAAAATCTGTAGAATCTGTAAGAGAAGGTGACTTAGAACTTATAACACAGAGTTAATTATTAGAACTCCACATAAGTGATCTTACCATTCAGGCTATAAAACTCAGCACACAGACAGCACCACCAGCCAAAATGAAATAAAGGCATAATCTATCAAAGTCCATAGTTCTGGGAAAGCATCCAAAATGTGCTAACCTTGCTTTTAAATTCCTGAAGTTCTGCTTCTGGCTCACTGTTTTTGTTAACTAAAATATGTAACCCAAGACATGGTTTTTATGCTTATGGGTTTACCCTGAGGAAGGCTCAAGGCTACACTGGAATTCCAAACACCCAGTATAGTTTCAGGCCGACTAAAGTTAAAGCCAAAATTATGAATACCAAACAATAAACACCAGAAACTAGGATATTCCTATTTATCATACAGCAAGACAATGACCTAAGCAGTCTGAAAAGGAGCCTATAAAATGTCATTCCTTACCTAAAGTCTACTCAGGATCACAGAGACTGACTTAAGACTACATGTCCAGCTTCATTATTTTTGCTAACTTTGTTAAGCTTTAACAATTTTGATAAATTGAGTCATATAAGAAGCTGTGATATTCTGTAATTGTGTACTATGAAAGGACCAAGAAAGTTAAGTTGCCAGTATCCCTAAGAACTGTTTGTGATTTAACATTTTATTTGGGTAAGCTTTACTTAGCCTTCTGTAACTAAAAGCAAGTAAAGTTTATTTAAAATCAGGTATACTTAAAGATAGCCCTCAAAACTTTTCAGGGATCTGCTGAATGTGGCATTAAAAATGTTTGATGGAAAAGGCTTCCTACAACAGACAGAAATGAGTTCATAGAAGCAACTCTAAGGTCTCCAAAGACGATGATGGCCACAGACACCTCCACCTGAATTATAGAAACACTAATGACTAGGAAAAAACTGCTCCTGCCACCAGGGATCTACTCACACTGTGGACACTATTGGGCTAACAGCCCTGCTCTGCTTTGTCACAGCAGGTCAGATTTTTAGGTTCCTCCTCCTCAGAAAAATCTCTCAAATTTTCTGCCTCTGGCAGCCAGAGGCCTATGATATCCATTGCAGCAACTGAACGTGTAATGCGACAGCCATGTGTATGTTGACAGCCAAAGATCAAATGCTTCTGTTCCCAATGAAGCCGACAAGACCACAGGAACCTAGGGTAACCATAGCCATAAGTCTCTGTCATTTTAATTGATACTTAGGCCATTTGGATTATATTTCCAGCTATAATTTATCCTTCTCAGATCTCTGATGGTATTGGCAGATAATTAGCTTTATCGATTTAGCAATAGCTGCCTGGTTAATGCATTTATAAAAACCAGGTATTACTTTTCTAGAACTATTAGGTCACCTGATGAAAAAGGGAAACTCACAGACCTATTTGCCTTACCAACAGGCTTCATGTTAAAGGATAAACAGGTTTCAGATGTAACTTCTACTATGTATACTTGTTTGCAAAGACTGCTCTCAGTAATCAACAACTTAAACATGTTTAATGATAAATACTTCAATAAAGAGTTTAAAGTTTATATAAATTATAAGGTCCATCCCTCTGAACAGAAGAAAAAAAATATTCATGCTTTTAAACCGAAGCCATAGCTTTTGCTATGACTTAAGGTGTGAATCTACTCTAGATGTTTTACAGATGCCTATTAACTACTTTTTCTACAATGTAGATTTCAGAATACAAACAATGATAATGTAAGTTCAGGGAATTGGGAAAGTTATAAGACTTAGATGTACCTCTCATGGGTCAAATGGACTATATCTAAATATTCCTGTCAATCAAAAAACCTATGTTTCCTGCCTATTACCTATTCTGGAAGGGGAAGCTCCAATTAGAAAATATTTCTTTTAGTTCTTTAACTTTGAGTTCTGTCGCTAGTCTGTATCCGTCTTGGCAGATATACTTAGCAGTGTCTACCACTCCGCTGGTAGACAACATCAAGACATCAGCTTCAGACTGCTGACTGTTCCACAAGTGACCTGCATCATGCCAGGCCAAGGTGGTCCTACAAGACCACAAAGTCCTTGACTTGCTGAAGGTGATATAACCAGTCCAGTGGATGTAACTGTTCCTTGTCTCTTCAGCTGAGTCAGAAACCTGATGATCTTAATGAACACCTTATTGCCTTAATAATTCCAGCTTTTGGCTAACATTCCAGCCTTCCTGGGCCCTCACAACAGCATCCTAATTCCAGCAGGAAGTAGTTACAGAAGACAATACTATCACCCTTTATCCTCAGCAAAAGGCTGGAATGATAGATCAAAAGGAGACTTCCTGGCAGAGACAAAATGGCTGCCTATGATACCTATTGGCAGACTAAGATTATATGACTTTAAAATGTCTCTTCTATCTATGGTAATCAAACAGATATAATTTATGAATGAGCAATGCATCTTTTGATGCATTACAAATTTTGTTTCCCCCTTGATAAGAAATTCTAAGACCCTATCAAAGATTTGACAGGGACACACAACATAAGGAGAAAATTATGAACCAGTCTGCTTCCGTCTCAGGTTTGAAAGGTCTTATAGTGAAAACAAAGTTCATTCCTGTTTATGATTAAATCTCCATTAGTGAAGAATTGAGCTACATCCCAGCTGCAACCTTAACTTCAAATGGTTCTGTACTGCCTGTTTCAGGAAATGACAATGCCTTTGTTTCAAAAGGTTATTATGACCACCTGTTTCTATGACCACTTGTTGTTATGAAAACCTTGGTATGCTATGCTTCTGTAATCCTGCCTTTTTTTGTCTGCCAAAACCTCCATTTCAAAGTCCTCTACCCTTGAGCTATAAAAACCTTATCTTTCCCATGTCCAATGCTGATCTCTTGAACGCTGCCTTAGGGGGAGGCAGCCTGTGTATATGAATAAAAATACTTGTTTTAATTGAGTTGGCCCTAGTGAGCTGGGTCAGTGGTCTTCCTCTTCATGTCTTCAGGATTAACATCAACTTCAGCATCTATTCAAGGTGAAACAAAACAGGCAAAGTCTGGTGTCAGGAAAACCCACCATAGCCAGTGAGAATATAACAGGTTTTAAAGGCTGCTTTTAGCTAAACTGCATTGGCTCCTGACTCTGCCCACATGGTAACACAAACCAGGATGGAAGCCTGGCATCTCTGACTATATTTTCTACCTGTCTCTATTACCATTTTGGCAGCAGTGAAGGTATTCTGGAAATATATTCTCCCCTTTGTAATGCAATACTATTGAACAATAGACTCCAAGGAGCTGGAATTCACAACCACCTGTAACTCCAGATCCAGGGGAGCTAATAATATCTCTGACCTGCAGAGGCACATGTACTCATGTTCACAGACACACACACACACACACACACACTCTAAAATAAAATAAACCTAAAAAACCCTCTTTACAAAACCTCAAACCCTCTAAACCTGGTCTTGAGTATTACTGAACCCCACTCTTGATTTGCTTCATTTCAGTGTGGCCACATTGACTCAATGTCCTTTCTCTGCCTTTCACTGTGATTTGTCACTTGATTTGGCACATGGCTGAGCCCAGTGTGTTAGAGATGCCAGAGTCCAGGCTTTAAACTCTACCTGTGTCACCTGCCTATCTCGGCCCACGGGTGACCTAATCACTTAAGGAAGGCCTATCTAAAAACTTGTGGTGCCTAAGTTATCTCATTCCTCCTTGGAGACAAGTAACAATGAAAAAGTAACTGAGGTGTCCTTTTGTCAGGTTTTTTTTTAATGGTGTTGCACTGTTTTAAACCTTCAAAGTTGCCTCCTGGTCATCAGAGATTGTCCTAAACCAGCAGTTACCTTGAATTCCAGGAAAGCCAAGTTTCACAGGGCAGAAAACCCCCTATGAGGGCAGTTATCAATAATAAAAGTATTGTACCCCTGAGCAGGAGGAATTATCTTTTGAGAACCAGCTTGTACCCTCAAACAATGAAGACTTCTTTGGATCACCTTGTAGGACTGGCACTTAGCTGCTGACCACCCACAGGACTGGAACCTGCCTGGCAGAAATGAGAATATTCTAAAAAGGCACTTGTCTCTCTATCTGACAAGCAGACTCTTAAAAGAAAGGACACCAAAGAAATGAAATTTTCCTCAGGAATTTCATGGTTGGAGAAGGAAAAGGTGCAGGCCAGGGAATCAACTTGCCTCTGGCAAAGAGAATGCATAGTTCTCAGTGTGTCAGATCATTTCACAGGATTAGACCGGAACCCTGACAGTGATGGGTGAGTGGACTGCAGCTGGACTGGGCAGCCTAGATGGCCACATACTCATCTCTCTATTGAAACTTTGGTCTTCCTTCAGGACCTGGAAAATAGACTTGAGGGAGTTGCTAGATCCCTTTCTCCTTCTTACCAATGTAGCTGCATGAAATAAATCTCTTTTCCCCTGCTTTTCAGTATTAATTTAGCTATTTTAATTGGCTTTGGTACAAGTCATATTCCCAAATACAGTAGCACAGACACTTTATTATGAATTCCTTTACCTCCTGTCTTGGTTCTTCATGTAGTCAACTCAAAATTCGTATCACTACCCCAAGTGTCACAGTTCCTGCTTTTCATGACTACTCATCTCTTTGGTGCATTTGAGACAGGTGGCCAAGCCTAGTATGGTGGCACATTGCCCCCAAACTCTAATGACAAACAGAAGCATTGACTTAGATAGTTATTTCTCACATGTTGGAATATGTGACAGATTTGATGTAGAGAGTAAGGGAAAATGAATACTTGGGGATCGCTGGGGGTTCTGGGTTAGACTACAGATGGATAGAGTGCCTTCTGGTTTCTTGATAGGACAATAAGGGAGGGAAACTGGCCAGGAAGAGATGAGGGGGAGGTGTTAGAGACACTGGAGAGGAGCCTAGCCTACAGTCATAAAGCACAGAATGATGGCTAAACTGTACAGACAACACTGGGTCTCAGAGGAGCTTCTGGAGTGTGGGCAGAAGTGTGTGCTACAGGAACAATGAGTCCAGTAGAAAGGCAGCAGTCTGTTTTAAGAGGCTTGCCTTGGTAGCTGACTCTTACTGCTGATTACCCTTTCCCGACTGCACTTCTATTGCCCTCCCTTGATGTTGCTTTGGCTTTCAAATCTGCCTCTGTACCTCAAAATCTTAGGGGTCTCTTTCTGTTCCCTAGGTCATCTTTCTAAGTCTTTACTTTAGGAAATCCACCTGAGAAGTATGGTGAGCACCTCTAAGGCCAGTGCCTCAGGGCTGGTTTGAAGCTCAACTCAACACAGACCTTTCTTTACGGTACACTCCGAAGAGGAGACCGGGAAATGCTTTATTCTTCCTTTCCTGAGCTCGTTTATAGTAGAAACTGAGGGAGAGTGAAAACCCACAAGGAGAATTGTGAAGCCAGAAGAAAGAAAGATCCCAGGAGCATAAGGGCAATAAAGGCACCATTAGCAAGCATGGAGGATTCTTGTTTCTTCTACACTGTGTACCTCCCGGGCCCAGTGGCAGTGGAGTGATCTCAGATAGCTAATGTGGAGCGCTTATGTGTCATTTTGGTGAAGTGACATCAGAAACAGACTTTTCACCTTCAAAATGAGCCAACTCATTGTAGCAAATGTTATTCTATTGCCAAGTCATATTAACAACAGAAAGAAAAAATAAAACACAATCTACACAGTAGGTTTTTGTTTTCATAGAAAATTTCTTACATTTTAAGTCCACACATGGCCCCTTATAATTTCATACAGACTGGAACTTGTGGTTCACTGATTATTTTTGAATAAAATGAGAAGAGATACTGCTTGGAAGCAACAGTTTCTTTAGTCCAGATCACTTGCAAGATTCAATTGGATGATGGATAAAGCTCTATGGCACCTAAGCTTCCTCTCAGGCAACTTTAAGGAGTCAGCAAATGGCTCATTTGTCAATCCTGACCTAAATGACAATTAGTAAGTCCCCAACATGCCACTTGTCAATAATCTACTTGAAATGGATGGAAGAAGTTATTCTTGTCAGAATAGGTTGAGTTATGCTTTGGTGCTAATAATTGCCTGATATCTGTGGGTTTGAACATGTCTTTTAAATATATGATACACATTTCTTGTTTGTATATAGAAAGATTGGCTCCATACATCTTCACTGAGAATGCAAGTTAGTTAAGGAAGTAAAAGAAGGGATGGATGAAAAATAATAAGGAAGGTAGAGAAAGAGGAAGAAGAGGAGAAAGAGAGAGAATCGTCGTCACTCTAAATCACAGAAGCTATATGCATGGTTCTAGTGACACTTCATCACACGAAGTTCTAAATTCAATAAGACACTGAGAGCACTGCTTATTAACAAGCGTAAGGGTCAGCACAGTAGGCGCAGACCCAGCTCTTCAACAAAATGTTCTACAGGAAGACAGACGTGAACAGAGGCAAACAGGAGCGTGGCCCTAGAACACATCTTGGAACTTTGAGTTCTATGTTAGCAACAAGGTATATGAGAGAAAGAACAAACAGATAGTCTCATTTGTTATCAGTGAGATCAAGCAGTTAACGTGACTTCAAAGGATCACACAGCTTAGCTGGCATTGACCTTCTTCAAAAGCACTAGCTAATTTTTTTTTTTTTAATTTGTTTGTTTTTCCAAGACAAGATTTCTTTACACAGCCTTGGCTGTCCTGGAACTCACTTTGTACACAGCAGGCTGGCGATGGCCTCAGAGATCCACCTGCCTCTGCCTCCCAAGTGGTGGGATTAAAGGCAAGCATCACACCCAACTCTACAATGGCTGGATTACAGAGTGGTAGAAAAACAAGCAAGAAGGACCATGAGGTAAAGGTGCTTGTTTTGCAAGCCTGGTGACCCTGCAAAGGTGGATTAAGAGAATTAACTCCACAGAATTATCTTTGGATTTTCACACAGGTAGATTGTGTATTCTCTCTCTTTCTCTCTCTCTCTCTCTCTCTCTCTCTCTCTCTCTCTCTCTCTCTCTCTCTCTCTCTCTCTCTCTCTCACACACACACACACACACACACACACACTGTGAACATACATAACAATAACAAAATAAAGCAGGAAAGCCATAACAGTAATGAAGGTATAATTTGTGTTGAAAACATTTTGTATTAAATCTCACTAAGCTCCTTTTATTGCTTCTATTTTTTATGTTATTTCCTTTATTGAAGGGGATCTTATCAGATCTTGTCAGATCTCCCAATGGGAATAAAATCAGATCACAAGTCGCAACCCCATGCTATGCTGCAAGCCTGGCAATATAAACAGAAGCTATTGTCAGCTAAGAACCTTCCCTGTGAGCTTACCCTTCAGGCAAAGCCTCAGGGTAATGTCTGAACACATGCTTAGGGATGACATTTGAAGTCAAGTAGAAGGACTGGCAAATATTAAAGAAAGCCTGATCCATTTAAGAGTTTCCCCATAAGCATGTTTTCTCAATCCACAGAGGACTTTAAGAATATGAGAAATTAATTGCAGAACAAAATAGCTTGACCAGAAACTTGCATAATTAGTTTTACTTCTGAACTAGCTTAAAAATCAGAAATAAAAAATGTCAAGTTAAAATGCATACCATCTCCTAGGGAAATTTCTGTTGGGATCACTTATCTTTAAGCACAATAATAATAATAATAATAATAATAATAATAATAATAATAATAATTATTATTATTATTATTATTATTATTATTATTATTATTATTATTATTATAACAACAATAGCACATTATAATGTAAATCCATGAGAAAAGATAGCCAGCTCTATTATGAAATCTGCATGGTTATGATCAAGAATTTAGTCAAGGTTGAGAACAGGATTAAGCTTCCGTGGCCAAGAAACAGTCACTGAGCAGTTATTCAGCACCTTTAATAAAGACAGACGTGAGGGAGCCTTTGGCTGCAGCCTTCTTTTGGAAGTCAGGGAGTAAGGGGTAAGCTGCTGAATCATCTTAGGAGCTTCCTGTATCAAAGTTCATGCCCCTGCAGCACCTTCTTCCCAGCCACCCACTCGCTGGTCACTGTGGTGTCACATGCTGTCCACCCACTTGCTGGTCACTGTGGTGTCACACGCTCTGGGCTGGAGCAGCTACTCACACTCTGGGAGTGCATAGCTTTTTCAAATGAAGCTGAGATTTGCCTGACTGCAATTTCTCAACCATATATATGTCCATAGCTTTGTCATTGTCATGAGCGCACTATGTCAGAAATGTAGATAGATGTGTTTACGTCTTTCCACAATGTTAGAATTTATTGAATAACAATAAATTCAGTTTTGTTGGCTGTAATGTGCCAAATAGCCCTAATTTCCCTTCATAGCTTGCTGAGGCAAACATGGGTCCTTTATTCTAATGTTAGCTACTAATATTATCCTTTCACGTCACAAAGTAAATTCATATATATAATTTGTGTGTCTGTCTGTCTCTGTCTATCTCTGTGTGTGTGTGTGTGTGTGTGTGTGTGTGTGTGTGTGTGTGTGTGTGTGTGTGTTAAAGAATAGGTACAAAGAGTTAAAGGGGCTAAAACAGAGAGTTTCAAGAGGCCCAAGGTAAGCAGAAAGCGACAGGAATGAAGAGGAAATCTCTGTGGAAATTAAATAATAACCCTGTTGGGGTCTGCTAGGTCTGCAGAGTCTAGATGCTGGGCAGATACACAGGGTCCAGTTAAGTTAAAGATGTGAGATAAAGGATTATGGAGGCCACCAAGGCAAAAAACAAGACCAGCTCCAGACTAATGGGAGGATGAACTAACAGCAGGTCCAGATGGACAGACAGACAACAATTCAAGTAGGCAGCACCAGGCAGTTGGTGGGAACTAAGCCAAACTAAAGCCCTGGTGGGAGGGACCCTGCAGGTGTCCAGGCAGGAAGCAAACCATGGAGAGATGAGAAGAAAACCTTTCTTCAGACTGACTTCATCAACATGGATCAAGACTTCAGGGAGTCTGATGTCAGGCAGTTCATTGTCAGTATATTTTAAACACAGTACAATTTGGAAAAAATGTTTCCTGGTATAATGCAATCCCGGGTGCACAAGGAGAATAATTACATTGAAACTCACAGTTCATTTGAGGACAGAACTTTGCTTTATTGTGCATGTACCCAAAATCAGTTCCGGCTGGACTAGCCTTTCCATTCTTTGTATCTAGACCCTCTGGAGACAGGTTTTGCTAGGAGTTCTAGTTCGATTATAGTTAGGGAGGGGGAAACCTATTCCATTTTCCAGAGATAACGTGGGGTTCAAGGTTTCTCGGTGCACTGTCGAGAGAGAGAGAGAGAGAGAGAGAGAGAGAGAGAGAGAGAGAGAGAGAGAGAGAGAGAGAATGTGTGTGTGTGTGTGTGTGTGTGTGTGTGTGTGTTTGCATGTGCGTGCATGGGAAGCACAGGTAAAAGAGCTTCGTACCAGGTACATTATTACAAGAATGAGATGTGCATATTGCAGACTAAGGACAGTCTCAGCTACTAAGCTACCTCCCGTGCCTGCCTGCATCACTGTCTTCCCACTCCCTTTCAAATACTGCAACATAATATTTGAACTGCACATATCCAAACTGCACATTTCCTGAGGTGTGAACCTAGCTTGTCCTAGGAGCCTTACCTACCCGTCCCACGTAGTAGTTGGAGCCAGATCATGGGTGTGTGCCTTATCGATCTGTGCAATTGCGCTCCACGAGATCACATGCTGTCAGGCCTCAGAAGCCTGTTTTCCAAAACCAACATTTTGCAGAGAGGAAAAAGCAAGATGGGGAAAGAGTAAAGCCATCGTGGGAGAACTTGAATGTCCCAGAAGGTGCGGTGGAAGTGTGCTTTGTGTATGGTGTCCCAGCAGTTCGCCTGCTGTCGTGGCAATCAGAAATGCTTTCACCACGCTGTTGGTAGTCTAGCCACTGCTCTTTGGGCTGGGTTTGAGGAGAAGTGAGAACTGTGCACAACTAATGAAAGCTCAAAGATTACAGGCTATAAGAAAAGGCAGGAGGCCATGAAAATAAGACAAAATGATGAGATTTACACAAGTTTAGCAATGGTAGTCTTCCCACGTGTGTTTGTTAATCTTAGATCCAAAAGTTACCCGCAGCCCACATTACTTACCCGACCAGTCAGTCTGGACAGAGTAGGTGAAAATGAAGACCTGTTTGTCTCCGTTATTTTCCTTGTCATACAGATGATGTGAGAAGTCATATGACTTATCAAGGGGGCAGGAAACATATCTCTTCCCATGAGTGGACTTGTCAGCAAAGTCTCCGTCACAGCACTGAAACAGGTCAGTTGTGTAAACGCATAAACCTTACAACCACATCTTTTCATGGACAAACGGAAAGAACTGAAAACGTCTGCTGTCTTTTGCATCACAAACCAAAAACTGCTTAAAAGACACATGAGCTGGGTATTGATGCTAATGCATGGATTTATACAAGGAGGCTGGCTGGCTCAGAGAATAGGCAGAGTGAGCTGCTAAGACCCGTGCTTGGCAAAGCAGGGCCAAACATTTTAATATGCAGATATGAAAAATTCTAAAGCGTATGAGCACACATGTAATTTCAGCCACATCCTTCACAGGTGTGAGTAACGGATTCTAAAAGAAAACAATTAAGAACTGGGTATATGGAACCTCTTACTCTAGGCTAGAGTTCACACTGTCTTACAGACCTTGTTTGCTAAACCGGGACTGCTGATAGGAATGTTATCCAATTTGCAAACAATTACAGTAAGGAGCAAAAGTATTGATTGCCCTGCTCGATTCCTCAACAACACTCAAAACCACTGCCTTCTTCCTCTTTTTTGAAATAACCTTGAAGCATGGTCACGACACCCCCACCCCCACAAAGAGGCTCCGCCATCCAATCCTTGCACCTTTCTGACCACGAAACTGTTTATGTCTAGAGAGATTTATGTTTTGCCCTTGGGAGAACCACCAGAAAATATGAAACTGGACTCTAACACACGGCTTGTGATTGTGACTGACAATCCTTCCCAGAGCACACGCCTCTGCACACAAGTGGTCCCTCTGTTTAAATATCATAGTCAGATGTTATTGTACTTGGGTATATTGAAACACAAAGTTCAATTTCCTTGAGGTTGAATTCCATTGAACACTTTCTGTTGAGCATAAGTAATGGTTTTCTGTTTCTTTGAGTAGCTTGTTTGATACTACATTCTAAACATTTTGATTTTTATATTTTTAAATATACTCATAATCCTCCAAAGAGGTGGTTTTTGTTGTTGCTGTTTTAATTTTCTTGTTTTATTTTAGATAGTAATTAACTCATCCACATTCAAGCTACATATGTCCTCCCTGCAGTGGCAGCAGGAATCTCAGTCAGTTTTTTTTATCAAATACTAGTGGGGGTTAAACCTATGGCTTCGTGTCTTGTGAGAAAATGCTACACCAGTGAGCTACACCCCAGCCCACTTTTTATGATATTCACATTTCTGCAGTATATTTTGCATATAAGTATGCAAATGTATACATGTATATATGTGGGGGCGGGATCTGTGTGTGTGTTTGCACACGTGTGTGCTCATGTGTGTGCACGTGTATGTGGTTGTGCTCATGAGTTTGAAAGCTAGATGTCATTCCTCAGGCACTCTCTGCTTTGTTTGCTTGTTTGTTTTGTCTCTTAAAATTCATTCCCTAACTGGCATAGAGCTTGCAAATTATGGTAGGGTGTCTGGACTAGGAACCCCAGGAATCACCTTTTGTACTTTCTCATGTCTGACTTTTTCTTTGCGTGAATTCTAGGAGTTGAACTCCGGACCTCCTGCCTGCACAGCGAGTGCTTCACTAACTGAGCTCCCTCCCCAGCACATTTGTGCAGTGTTTCTAATGACCTTCCCCATGGACTGTTTCTTAGAGAGCTCAGCTATTTTGCCAATCAAATTGATGGTAGCACATTTTACTTTGCTCTGCTTAAAATACTCAAGGACTTCATAAACTATTACATTCTATGAGTGAGGAACTTTCTATAGAAGTTCTAATGTCTGTGTAAAGACGACAATAGTATCATCACAAAACTTTTCATAGTAATAATAAATATAGTATATAATTCATTAGCTTTATACAGTATGAAATACAAAGCTCTGTGTGTGTGTGTGTGTGTGTGTGTGTGTGTGTGTGTGTGTACAGAAATAACTCAAAGCTCAAAGTTGATTAGGAGACCAAACTCTGTTACTATTGAGCATAGTAACTAAACTGAAAACAAATCCTTTTTAAAAAACTTTATCTTGTTTATCAGACCTTAATTATATTATGTATATAACCCCCTAATAAGACACATCCATTATCTAAACAAAATATAGTGAACTAGATTTGGGCTTGCTTGGTAGCCACTGGATCTCACAAATACACAGTTTCAGTTGTAGGTTTTTATAGTCTCTCTTTCATGCGTGGTCCCTTGAAAATCCCATTAGTATCTACATAGCATGGCCACCACTCAGAATAAGTAGATTAGTGGTGCCTTTCAAAGTGGATTAGTGTTCCCTATGCATTTAATTAAAGTGGACCTCATTCTATCATTTTTACAAGAAAAGTTACGCAGGGAGAAATTCCTTATACGTACACACTGGCTGCAGATGTGCCTCCCACTGGGTTCTTACCGTGATCCGGTATTCAGCATTTCTGGAATATGCATAAATTCATTGTTTTTGCTCATTTAGGACAAAGGAGGCGGTTTTGAGTGGGAAGCATCATATCTCTGAAATGATACGGACCTCATATTTTCTTATAAGGCGTCAATTGCTAGCCGTTTTGTTAAATGGTTAAAAAAAATCAACACGTTCCTCAAGTTGATAATCTCGGAATGGGAGAGGGCCAGAGGATCTTCTCTGGCTCATTGCTGGACTCAGCTCATTAAGCACAATCTCATTTGAAAGTGCCGTCATGGGACCTGAGAGCTCCATAGACATCAAAAGAGATCGTTTCGTACATGGCCTGACTAAATGCTCTTCTTTACTACTGGGTTGTCATTGTGTGTGGCTGACCTCACACTAGGAAGGATGTTATCCCCAGGGCATTTTACATCTTGGAATCCATTTGCCCAACTATTTTCATAAGGAACGTAAAAAATGACCCCAGAACTCCTACCTCAGAGGTTTGCAAATGTGACTACCCATTAGAACCACCTGGGAAACAATTATAAAATTGCACGCTTAGAACTACCTCTCTGAAATTCTAATTTCATTAGGATGCAACCCAGGTGTAATACTTTTTTTAAGTGCTCAGGGTAATTCAGATGTCAAGGTAGAGAGTTACTGTGCAAAAACCATTGCTCTATCCAGTCTCCCCTCTTCCTCTGCTCCCTCACACACACACACCCTTTCTCTCTTGGTCTCAGGCTGGCATAGTGAACACTTTTTGATTACTAGAAAATAGTCTTTCTTTTGTGCTTTTTTTTATTCCCATTCGTTCCTCTACAGATTATTTTTTACTTGGATGAAAGAGAATATCCATCTCTTGGTTTTCAGAATGCTAATAGGCCATGCCTAGGCTGAGGGGCTGAGGGGCTGAGGGGCTGAGGGGCTGAGGGGCTGAGGGGCTGAGGGGCTGAGGGGCTGAGGAGCGGGTGCTTTAGAGTAATGTGGTAGCTTGAGTGAGCAATGTTTCCTCACATGGCTCAGGTATTTGAACTCGTGGTCTCCAGTCGATTGTGTGTTGGGAAGGTTTAGCCTTGCTGGTAGGATTGTTAGGGTTTATAGCCTTGCTCACTTCCTGTTTGCATTCTTGGATTCCTATGTACTGATGAAAATGTAACTGGCCACCTTCCTGCACACAGTGTTAGGCCATGCCTCCCCTGCCTCGGTGGACACTCCCCTTCAGCAACTATAAGCCAAAACAAACTCTTCCTTCCGTCCATTGTTTTGGGTGATGACATGTTATCACAGCGACAGAAAACTAACCGATACAAGCAGTGTCTGCCATCATTTCATTCCTGGAACTCTTGAAGCCCAGCTGGTACATGAAGGTCACTAGTGGGAGAAGGGGAAAGAAGTCGTGAAGGATGCTGTAAAGCTAAGGGGCAGGAGAGGAGACTGTAAGCAGCACTGGGGCTGCTGAAAGCTGAGTGAAAGTTAATCTCCAGGTGGAATATATCTGCCTAGAGAGTAAGAGACAGGGTGTCCCCTGGGGACCACATCCACTGTAGGAAGCAAGTGACAATATGCTCTCCCAAAAGCCATCTCTAATGTGCTTCCATGATTGTTACAGAGTCAGCAAATGCCAGCGTGTTCCTGATCAGCTTCCTAGGCCTTTGCCCTGAGACATCATGTGTATAGTCTGAGTTTCTCTTCATCGTTTCTTTCTATCACACATACACCAAGTCTCACCCCTAAAGGTCTGGACCTCAGTGGTGGTCAAACGTTTGGTATCGGCAATGTCTTACCTATGTAGACCTTCGAGCAAGCCCAAGGATGACACACACAAGACTCCACTGGAACAATTAATAATACCAAGTATGACATTTGTTTACAATTCAAAGTTTACCCTAAGTCCCAGGTGCAGCCAAGAATCTTCCCTTAGAGAAGCTCCAAACTGTCTCGCATGCTCACATTTGGAGGGGCAAGGTTTGAGAACTACATGCTTTATGTGGCCTGAAGAGGGGAGGTGCTGTAGCTGTGGAGCACTCCTGCGCATGCCTAGACCTGACACAATACTGGGGCAATGCAAAGCAATTCAACACAAATCACGGATACCACCACCTAGTAAAAAGTTTTCTTCCATTCCAGAGTCTACACACAGTAGCAAGATCCATCAGTTAGCAAATTAATTATATAGCTTATATGACATTTTCCAGTGAGTCATATCACATAAATCCATGAATGTCATATTTATTTATAAGATGCTAGTGACATCAACTAAGTACATCCTGCTGAAAGTAGCTCATGCGAGATGACTTTTCTTTTTTTTTGCCACTGGTAAATGCCACTTAGGTGTGTCCTAGGAAGGCTTGTTATTAGTAATTTGTAAAGGATTTGCTTATACATCTTTCTTTTCCAGATGCCCCAAGGCTCACTGCCAACAGTCTGCTTTCCAGTGTTGTGCTCATGCCTAGTACTGAGTGCTAGGACTGAAGAGGCTGAGGTACCCCCTGCTATACAGCACAACACTGTGTCCAGGGAAAAATGCAAGCAAGCAAGAAAATGATATCAAACATAGGCCACTGTGTTAGTTACTTTATGTCACAATGATAAAATGGCATAGCCAAAAGTGACTTGAGGAAGAAAGAATTTATTTTAACTTACAGTTCCAGAGGGATAAATTTCTCCTGGCAGGAAATGCATGGCATGTCAGCAAGGACAGAAAGCTGCTTCATTGCATTGTCACCCCCACCCAGGAAGCAGCGAGATGGCATTGGAAGCAGGATGGGACTATAAATCTTGAACAACAGGCCACCAAGGGTTCAAAGGCACAAGGCTGTGACCAAACCACCAAGGCCGCTTTGACCTGTGAACTCTGAGCCCCAGCAGGGGAGTACATGTGGGAAGGACTGTCTCTGAAGTTTCCTTATCTCTCAAAGAAAATTGCTTTCTATCTCCTTACCAAAGAAGAGAGTGAGAGCAAACTCAGGCCTGATAGAACCTGGTCCCAGTTTAGTTTCTGTTCTCCGAGCCATCTATCTTCAAAAAGAAAAAAATCACTTACCCATCTTCTAAAAGTGTCTACATCAACAATTCATCTCCCTTGTGAAGAGAGAATTCTAGCCTCAACCATCTGGGCAAGCTTTGAAGTTCTTACCCTGGGAAGCTCCCACGCACATGGGCATGGTAATGCATTTGTGTGTCTTTTCTTCTGATACTATGCCAACTGTCTGTTTACTCCAGCGTACTCAGCTTTGAGCCTTCGGAGCCTCAGTCTGCACTGCCCTACACCAGTACTGATAGACTTTTTTCATGTTTCCGTGCCCACTGCCATGTTGGCTTTACCGCCAGTGTCACCAGGGCAAGCTTCTTCTCACAGCAGAGCAAGAAGAAATCAAAAGAATGCGAGTCCTCCCCCTACCCAGATCTAGCCAATGGTAAGAACATTCTCCACAGTTGAGTGGAGAGTGGGATATGACTTTCTCACGTACTCTGGTGCCTCACATTTGACCATGTCCCCTGGAAGGGGAGACCTGGTGGCACTCAGAGGAAGAACAGCAGGTTACCAAGAAAAGACTTGATACCCTATGAGCATATACAGGGGGAGGTAATCCCCCTCAGGAACAGTCATAGGGGAGGGGAATAAGGGAAAATGGGAGGGAGGGAAGAATGGGAGGATACAAGAGATGGGATAACCATTGAGATGTAACAAGAATAAATTAATAAAAAATAAATAAAAATAAATTAAAAATTAAAAAAAAAAGAATGCGAGTCCTCCAGGTCCCCACAACAAGCTGGAGATAAGCACCACCAGCAACGCTGCCCTTTCTTCTTAATATCTCCATTATACTTCCACTTGTGGGTTATGTTTCTGTCTTAAAAATAAGATATAGGTCACCTTTGAAACACACAAAGCACACACTTATATTTTTTCAAAGCCTTGCTTTAAACATCACCACTGAATGATGTACCATGAGCCATTGTACCCATAGGGAACGGCAAGCTCTAAAGTTCTGAGCTATATGGGTAACAGAGGGACAAGCCAGTATCTTTCCAGCTATTATTATAACATTCCCTGTTCCCTTATGCAAACACGATGATGCATTATCATATCTATCTGCCTCATGCCATATTCATCTTTGAACTCTGGTTCCTGGGATCATATAGGTTATACATAGATATACATTAAAAACTTCTTTGAGTTAAATCATCTACATTTGGAAAGGCATAATAAAATTCTGAAGGAAGAGCTTCAGAAATAATTAACTTTGCATTACACATGAGGAGAGCATAAGACTTTTCCAAGATTACAGTTGGTAAGTATCGAAATCGGAGCTTACGCCCAGATCTCAATGAACCCAGAGACATTTCTTTCCCTCCACGCAAGGTGCGGGGGGGCACGTGAGCAGCATCGCTGTGCTGTCTTGTCACTTTTCACAGTACAGAGGTCAGGAGTATGACTCAATAATGTCTTCACTGTTTATATAACCTTTGCCTCCAATAATCCTCAGCTCAATTCTTGTTATTCAAATGTAAACAGAGAAAATGTTTACGAATCGTATAGGCAGCAGGGCTGCAGCACAAGGAACAGGAAGCCAGGCACATACAGGAAGCCAGGCACGTACGGGAAGCCAGGCACGTTAAGCAAAGATCTCTGGCGCTACACACCAGTGCCCGGGACAATTTTCCCTTAAGTGGATAAGCCTCTGTTTCCTCAACTGTACAAGAAAGAAGTAACTGGGCTCATCACTATGGTCCCTTCCAGTTTTGAAAGTCCCTGGTCCCTCCATAGCTATTTTAGTCCCTAGACCACACACCTATTTCGGTGGGTAGCAGGACACTCAGTCCATATGCCTGGTTTGGTAATTTATTTTTACTGCTTGTAAATTGTGCAGATAGAATGTAAGCAAACTCACCGCCGTCAGCAACCTTCTGTATGGATCCACAGTAAATGACAAACCTTGTCTCCACCCAGAGAATGAGATACCATGCCAGATCGCTCGGTCTCCTTCAACCCAGAAACACTTCACTTCGAGGTAAGCCTGGACAACCTGGGCTCCCACCGATGAAAGAAAACCCAATGAAGTCAGGGACCATCACTCAAAGCCTTATGAAATGAGGAGGAAAACAGGGCGTTGGGGATGAGAACAGGCAAAGCAAGAAAGAAGGACTCAAGAAAAGAAAGAGAGACAAACAGAGTCCATGAACTGCCTGACCGGTACTGACTGGTACTGAGGACACGAACCATGTTGTTGCCGGAAGAGTTCCCAACTCTGAGGACCGGGGTGTACTAACACTGGGAAGGGTAGGAAAAATCGGGCTCAGGGTGGGTGGAGCCTGATAGTACTCCAGGAAAAGACAGGTCTCAGGCATGTACCTACTCAGTGAGAGAAAGCTGAGGCAAGGGTGGGGTTAGGGCACAGGGCTTCCCACTCTCCACTTTTCCCAGGACATCAGCTGGCCAACTCAGCTGTGCACTGCCATGTTTGGAATTCTCGTAAACGAGGCCTAGTAGGTAGGGGAACTGCAGTTGAAGGCATGTGCTGGCCACATGGAGCTGCATTTTTCATTAGCAGAGGCTAGAATCCACGTTGCCAGGACGTATTTTACTTCTGTCCCTGTTCCTAGCAGCCCAGTGGACTCAGCATTTCTGATTCCCACAAGCACTCCATCACGAAGCAGCCCAGGCTCTCTGTAAGTGCTGGGATGATGCAAACACAACCGTTATTTTTCCAGGACCTTTAAACGCTGGCTCGGGAGGGAAATGCAGAAAGCTTATGGGCTTCTTGCCCAGCTTACTTGTCTTGCTGCTAGGGGCTCCCGGGAGCGCCTTCCCTTAAAGCTGCAAACAAGGAGATCTACAGCCCTAGCTGAGAACCACCTCCCCACGACCCCTCCCAGACCCATGTCCTCATCACCCAAGATCACTGAGCCTTGTAACACAAGGCTCTACTGGTTTAATTTTCCAAAATTTTTAAAGCTCAGAGATGAACGCATCTGAGAGATTTGAGCTGCATCCAAACCATGGAAGAAACAAAAACAAACGATCAATAAACAAAAGCCATTCACAAACCACCTTATAAGGAAATGAGATAATTCCTTAAAATCTTCAGTGCCCCACTATCTCACAGCCCTCTCCCCAGGTTTGGTCACGGTAGTCTTCTGTCCATTTAAGAGCAGCGGTTCTCCACCTTCCTAATGCTGCCACCCTTTAATACAGTTCCTCATGTTATGCTGACCCTGAACCATTAAATTATTTTATTGCTACTTTATAACTGTAACTTTGCTACTGTGATGAGTTGTAATGTAAACATCTGATATGCCAGAGAGCTGGATTGTGACCCCTATAGGGGGTCACACGCCCCAGGCTGTGAAACGCTTAGAGGAATCATTCAATTCCTTACTTTGAGATACATATACCAGTGCTTTTGTTTATTATCTGTACTTATGATCATCAGGGTAGAGGAGAGGACTTTGGGTGTCCTTTAGGGAAAGTCGGTGTTCTTTGTCCCAACTGCACAGCTAAAGCTCAGGGAGTTTAAGACTAGAAGAATAAGCCAATTGGCCTCATACAGAGAATAAATGTGAGTGGCTCTTAATTCAACCAAGCCCAACCTCAACAAGCAATTCCTGCCTAACTAAGAACTATTTGTCTGCAGTGCTAAAGGTTACAGAATCCCAGCAGCATATAGAACTTCACAGTGCTAGCTTCATTTTTTTGCACTTTGATCATTAAACAGCCTGGGCAGGAGAGACCACTCCTATGAGACAATGGACTGCTCGTAACACACACCTTGTCTTCACCTCCTCCGGATCACAGTCATAGAATTACCATTGTGTGAGCTGGCAGTTTCCTAGGCCTTGAGGATGCACTGAGCTATAGTGAAACACCAGCTGTATTTTTACATAATTCCCTTGGCTGCTCCTTCCTTCCTAATACAAACAACAACTATTGGCAATTAAGCAATTCATTAGAACACAAGTCCCATCACTGAACACCTACTGTGCACCAAGCCTTGCAATGGGTCCTTTGTGTGCATAATTTCATTAAAAAGTCACAGCAATTCTATAATTTAGGGATAATTAGAATGAGAGGGGTTAAGTGTTGTGTCTAATGCTTCAGATTGAACTTATATGCCAGAATTTCTGGGTCTTTCTGAATCTAAAGCTCCCAGAAAGCACTGGCCATATTGTTGCTTTTTTGTGTCCTCTCCCAAATGTAGGCACCATACCCAAAGCCTGTGTCTGAACCTCGGTTTATTATCCAACCCTGGCTTAGGCCAGCAGTTGATTTTCAGGCAGATGATACAAACCATCAAATCATGACTCTGATTGCCTAGCCTCTAATTTTTAGAGGAAATAAACATAGAGTGATTTCTCCTTCTTGTGATAGTCTTCGTGTGTCCATCCTAGGCCATGGGAGATACTTTGAGCCTAGATGGTGAAAATCTACCTATAAGGAATATGTTCTTTGGGATAATCAAAGTTCAAGTCCATTGGCCATTGGATTCAGATGTCAGCAAACACTGAATGGAATGCACCTACATAGACCTCCCCACAAACCAACGGCATCCTTCCTAGTGCTGCTCATAAAGGATGTGTGATAACAGCCACTTCTTAGCTCTGAAGGCCAGAGACTCCTGAACAAATCTGGCAGGGGGCATGAGTGTTTTTCCGAGTTTCCTCTACTTGGTCTTCCTCTGAAAAGGGCTATGTGGGTGACAACACATGAGTGACATAAAACACTCCTAGTATAAATTAGAAACCAAGAGAGAAGTGGTCAAGGAAGCCAAGCTGGTGCATGACTTCCCTGTAGTCTCACAGGGTGCAGCTTCAGCCTAGCTTCAGGGACTCTAGACTGTATGTGCAATGTTGGTCCCACCCGGAAGTTGGCGTTTTGTATTTGTACCTGACAGTTCTTGGCTAATGGTGATAGGAAAGGAGGCAGACATGAATTCTGAACTCCTTCCATTTCTGTGAAGTAAGCCCTGCTAGGTAGATCAAGGGACAGCCAAGTGGCACATAAGCCACAGGTGCTAGTCCTTGGAGGTGGCAGCATATAGTGAGTCTAAGGGTATGCAAAATGGGAGAGCAGGTACCTAAGGTGATTGTGTTGCCAAAACAGCAATGTTTCTCTTTTTGTGCTGTGACTGTCCTTTATTGCAAACTATAATATCTGCTATAAGGCCATGTAGTTGATAAATAATGACACCTAAATGTCCTGTTCACTCTACTTGGTGAGGCCCATGGGCACAACTTGCCAGCCAGGTTGGTTCCTAAAAAGGGATTTCACTCTGTTTGCCTTTTCAGGCGGCTACAGTGTTTATTGCTCATGATAGGCAGGCAACAATGCCCTTTTGGGAATTGTAGCACATTTCCAGGGTTTGGAGCCCTTGAGAAAAATAATGGATACCCCCCCTCCCCTTCTGGTGAGTAGAGGAGATTTCCTTTCAGAGTCAGAAATATATGATTCTTACCTGGGCCTACTGGCACAGGCCTGCAATCTTGGGTGCTTAGGAAACAGAGGCAGAAGGAGTATGAAGTCAAGCCCTGCTCTGAGAGCCACAGTCAGTCCACACTGGCCCTGGGGAACTCAGTAACACTTTGGCTCAAAAAGAATAGTGAAAGAGTTAACCACTTAGTGAGCACTTGCCCAGCTTGTGTGAAACCCTGCTTCAAACTACAGTTTACACACACTGGGCTTCCAGAAGGACTTGCCAGCCCCTACATCTTTGTCTCAAATGCTTGACCCTTTCAAGTTTTGCCTATTCATCCCCCTTTCCTAAGGCCAAAGGATTCCTTGGAATGACCCACCCTGGGACCATAATAGGGCTTATTCTCTTTGTGCCTGGAGTCTCATCCCAGAGCACTCAGGCAGCAGTTTCCTCCTCAGGGAGCTGATGACACCCACAGGAGCAGTGGGGCCTGGGTCTAGTTTAATTAAACTTCCTTAACAGTCAGCTCCTTCTCTATGCCAGCATGATGGGGCAAGCCCATCTATGAAGGAGTCACCACTCTCTAATCCTCTATGTCCTGGTGGCGATTTGCTCCAAAGCCACCTTCTATAGCCATCCTCTCACCAGAGCTGTATCTTCTCTCTGTGCCTGGCAGCCCCCTTGCTCACAGGACTACCAGGCTGCATTGTCTGGGCTGCTGTCGTCCCTGAATTAATCTGAAAGTGGTCTCTTTGACAACACTGGCAGCAAATATCCGATTCAATTTGCTTTCACCCAAGATTTCCCAGGAGTCATGCGGAATGAGATAATCAATGGTGATTATGAGGCTTGGCCTGCCTCACTGAGCCAGCGTGTTAAAAGGAGGGAGAATTTCTGCTCCGGTGCAAAGTCAGGTGCTAATTCAGGCAGATCCATTACCTTTCTCAGTGGCTCTAAACCATATGTGCGGCAATAATCACACTGGGTAAGTAAGGCGATCAGTCCTCCCGCCTAAGCAAAGAGAAGTCATTCTTTTTGCTTCTCTTCACATTCCCCAACAACAACAACAAAAATGTTCTGAGCATCTGGTGCAGAAGTGAGTAGGCTGTTTGAACCAATGATGCCGAAGAGATTTAATTTAGCTGGGCTAAACTTTCCTTGTCTCAGCTGGAGAGACTAGTCAATGGCTTAGCCACTAATCCAATCAAAAGAAAGCATCAAATTACTTGTTGATGCCATCTTAACCCCCGAGAAGACTGTTTTCAGCTTGGCCGATCATTCAAAAAGACCTCGGCATCCAGGGAAGAAAAGCAGAGCAAATGGCTGAGGAGCCAAAGACACCTTCCAGAAGTTCCTTGCCCCCTCCCTGTGTCTCTGCCTCTCTATTTCCTCTTTGAATTTTATTTGGAACAGCTGTTCAGAGTCAAGAGTTCTTGACTATGTACATTTGTACAGAGAACATTGCTGAAAAGGTATTTGGGATGGTATCAACTATTTCTATGTGACAAATTACCTGCTTCCTGCCCCACCCCCACCCCCATTGAGATGCTGGAGACAAAGAGCATCTTAGCCATGGGGTGCTGGCTAACTCTTTCACAAGGCTGTGATCAGAGCATCAGCCAAGCCTGCCACCATCTCTAGTTATTACCGGTACTTAGTTACTGCTTTACCTGAAAAAAAATAAAAAATAAAAACAGGACTCCTCACTTGGACCCATAAGCTGACTAAAGGCAAGATAAATGCCTGACACTTCTGCTTTCATTTTCTATCTGTCTCCTTTTATATTTTTTTTTCCTTTCTTTTTCTTTCAGTTTTTCTTTTTGATGGCTCTCACTAGATAACCCTGGCAGGCAATGAACTTGAAGCGATCCTTCTTCAAGTTTCTGGGATGACAGACATGCCTCATTAAACGGGTCTATAGCTGTCTTTTACTTCAGGACGGACTCCTGTTTAGCTCTGCTCTAGACATGTTAATCGTTCAGTGATTGTTTGCCTAGAAACTAGTGCTAGCTGACCTAGCGCATCCCCCTTCAAGGCTCACTGCACAGAGATAAGAGTAGCTGACGCATTTTACTATTGGCTTTATGGTATCTTGTCCCTGACCTCCAAAGCCCCCAGTGAGACACTTTGGATTCCAGAAACAACAGAGCCACACACACACACAGCTCATGATGAGGTCACCTTCAAACAGGGACACTTCTTGGGGGAACCCTTAAGCAGGGAGCATCTCTTTAAGGACACATTGTAGAGCCAGAGCTGAGATAGGTCCAACCATAGCTAACCAGACCAAGACCACTTAATTCTACATACCTCCCACCATAATCCTCTGGTTAAGCTAAAAGCTCATGCCCGGACCCCAAAGTTGGGCTGGAATGTTTAAATTCATCTTCCCGAAATGACCATTTGGTTAAACTCATTTCTTGCCTTTTCATCATTACTGAAGTTTTGTTTTGCTTTGTTGTGGGGCTTGGACTAATGTGCACTTTTCACAAAGCTGCCTCATGGCTCTGCTATTATGGCCAGAATATGAAATATGTCTCTCAAAGCTCATGCCTTGAACTCATTGTACGGTTTGGGGAAGTTTTGAAAATTGTAGAAAGGTGGGACTTCACTGTAGGAAGAACGTCACTGGAGTGGGTCTTTGGGGGTTCCTGATCCCCAGCCCCTACCTATGTCCTGCTTGCTGATTCCTGGCCACCATGAAGTGGACATCTCTGGTCTATCACGAGCTTCCACTGTGATACTTGGCCCAGGTGTATGGGGCCAAATGAGCATGAACTGAATTCTCCGAAACCATGAACCAAAGTCTTTCTTCTTTGGCCCAGCTTGCTTTCTATCGCTATGATAAATAGCAGATCAAACACAGCTTGAGAAGGAAAGGGCTTATTTTATCTTAACAACTACCCATCACCATCCATAATTGCGGGGAACCAAGGCAAGGACTTGGGGGCAGGAACCTGGAGGTAGGAACTAAAGTAGAGAAGATGAAGGAATTCTACTTTCTGGCTTTCTCCCCATTGCTTGCGCAGTCTTCTTTCATTTGCCAGGACCAGCACACATCAGGGGGCACTCCTTCTACATGACTCAACCAAGAAAATGCCCCACAGATGTGGCTGCAGAGGCAATTCTTCAACTGATAAGTCTGTTCCTTTAAGTTGTATAAGCCAAGAGTTTTGTTTCAATAGCAAGAAAACTAACTAATGCTGTTGGATTCTCCCACAATAAGAAACTCAGGAGAGCAATAAGGCAGTGCCCAGGGGGAGGAAGTCACAGCTTTTAATAGCCTGGTATCTGCAGTGACACTGCATCACTTCTGATTCTGCTGGTTAGAAGCAAGTCACTATGTCCTGTTCACACTCAGGGGAAGAAGAACACACAGAATGTGAGCAGCAGGAGGCAGTGCCATTAGCAAGGACCTCAGAGATACCACAGCAGATGAGAGACCTGGCTTCCAGGGAAAATCTCCTGAAAAGGAGGGGTGCTGTCCTGATAGATGCAGACTTCACGCATGCCTGAAGCATGCTGCAGTTAGGGCACCTGCTTTCATCTCTGTTATGGCTCCAGAGAAGGAAGATGTGCAAACATAGTTGCTTTCAGTGCTTAAGGCCAAAATCAGAGCTGGAAACTGGGATCCTTGCCTCCAAACCTACTGAGGGCAGGGGGACTAAGGATGGGTATGTTGGCCTCTGTGCCTCCTGGGCACACAACCTGGACCTGTATCATGTATGGAGCATGTGTGGAGACTCCAGCTAGTGACTCTGAAACAGACAAGAGATGAAGAAGTGGGAATTAAAACCAAGGGACTGGGAAGGTCTAGGCAGTGCTCTGAGATTTGAACAGAGGTGTCCTAAGTGCTAATACAGTGGGGCTTGACTCAGGCAACGTTACGGGCAGACAGTCACGCTGTGAAGACTCATGCTATAGAGAAATTGGCATAAAATGCAATGAAGGAGAAGTTACTGACGTTCTAGGTGGACCTAGCTTCAAGGTAGCCTGTAAACTGAATGAGTGAAAAAACAGCAGAGGCAGCCTGGTGGCCCGTGGAATACAGCACACCACTGCCTCGCTTCTGATAAGTCTTCTCCAATACGCCTTGGTCCACATGGTGACAACATCAACAAGTGATGGAAACTGCAAGAGGTGGGGGCTAGTAGAAATTTCAAACTCTACTCCATTCAAAGAGCCAGCAATCTGAGAAGACAGAGGAGACATATGCCCTGGGATGAGATGTGGGACAACTGGTTTCTTTTCTTCCTCTTTCCTTTCTGGAAGATAACATGAGCAGTTTGCATTGCCATGTACCACACTACCACAGTGTGCTGACTCTCTGGAGAATGAAAGAATTGGAACCACTCAATCATGGACTTCCAAATACGTGAGTGAAAACAACCTTTTTTTTTCCTATATGATAACTGCCTCAGGTATTTCACTATAGTGATGGAAGGCTGACTGATATAATGATCTTAGTCCATTCAGTTTGGAGTGCTTGTCTTATACTACCATTTGTTGACATAGAAATAGCAGTTACTGATGGGAAAAAAAGAAAAAGAAATACCTGAAAGACATGCCATTGCCTTTGCGCCTGGACAATGGCCAAATGTTGAATAGACATGAAGCAAACTCTCACTGGGGTCTGGAAAGGGGTGGTCTAAAAGACAGCTGAAGGAAAATGACAAAACTATTGTGGAATTTGAAAGACTGAGTATATGTAAAACCACTGTGGATCCAGTTACTGAAGTAACGGGTGACTAGGCCAAATGCTGATGACAGTAGTTGGCTCTTCGAGGTGAGTATGATAAGGTATGAGGTGAAAGAGGGATGCTCTGTAGACAAAACTTGTTTGCAAGCAGAACTGAAGAACATACAGAGAGCCCAGGTCATGCTGGGTTGGCAAACAGCTTCCCAGTGTCTCTGATCTTTCCCAAAGGCACAACTTCTCATAGAGAAGAGTCACGAGTCAAAATGAAACCAAGAGTCTATGTTACAATAGAATTTAGTTGACCTTCTCAACTATACAAAAGGGCAGACAGAGTCTTAAGGGCCATATCCCAGAACACTCATTTCAGGCATGACTTTTGTTTAATAGATTATTATTAGATACACAGAAAATCCAGGATATTTTTTAAGGTGTTAAAGCAACTGAGACTAAAGAGAACAGCGAGAGTTTAAAACACAAGTAGGTTTTGGGCTCCCAACTCTATAGTTTGGAAGTTGGTTGTGAAAGTTACACACACGGACCATCACTATGGAAAGAAAGGGGAGTTCAAAGGGTAAAGCCAAGAGCCTAGAACAGGAATTTAAGAGCCAACCCATAGTGTAAACATTTACACTATGGAATACTATTCAGCTATTAAAAACAAGGAATTCCCAAAACTTGTGGACAAATGGATTGAACTAGAAATGATCATAATGAGTGAGTTCACCCAGAAGCAAAAACAGTCAAATGGTATATACTCACTTACATTGAGACATTAGGCCAAGGGGCATGTCCCATGAAAGTCTTCACCTACCAGGAAAGTGGGTCAGAGGGGAGGACATCCTATTGGGACTTTAGGTGAGAGAAGCATGGGAGAATGGGGAAATAGAAGGATCCAAAGGGTCCTAGAAACCTACAAGAAGAACATTATGATGCACGGATCTGGGTCCAGGGGTCTTGCTTAAACTATGGCACCAGCCAATGACAATATAGGCAGTAAACTTTGAACCCCTACCCAGATCTAGCTGATGGACAGGACATTCTCCACCATTGAGTGGAGAATGGGGTCTGACTTTCATGCGAATTCCGGTGGCGCTTTTTTGACCACATCCCCTTGTTGGGGAGGCTTTGTGGCACTCAGAGGAAGGATAGCAGGTTACCAAGAAGAGACTTGATAACCTATGAGTATATACAGGGGGAGGATGTCCCCCTCAGTCACAGACATAGGGGAGGGGAGTAGGGGGAAAGCGGGAGGGAGGGAAGAATGGGAGGATACAAGGGATGGGCTAACAATTGAGATGTAATATGAATAAATTAATAAAATATTTTTAAAAAAGAAAGAGCCAACCCAAACCACTGTCTGTTGTCAGAGAAGAGCCAGGCCCCTGCTCAGGGGCAGAGCGCCTTAGCCGTGCTGACTAGATTTCAGAACTGCTTTGCTGCAGCCATGATAGGTGCCTCTCCTCTTTCCCTTCTGGAATAGAAATCCTACCACAGCCTCTGGTGATGTGTCCTTGAGTGTGAGGTGCCTTTTAAGTTCGCAGGTTTCTTTCCAGGTGGAGTGAGCTGATGGTCCTAAGAGGCTCCACTTACATCTACACCAGAGGTAGAGCAAATGCTCCAGGATTCAAAGAATTACTTTGAGCTCACAGAGAGTAACTGTGCTCACGTACCCTGGTGTATAGGTGAATTACGTCTTTAAACTGTGCCTTATGCGGAGAGCCAGCACTCTGAGAAGACAGCTGATCAACAGCCTAAAGATTTGTCTTCCATCTCTTCTTTACCCAGCAGACTATGTAGGGAGGAGAAATAAAGGCAGTCACTCATTCCAAAGTTTAGCCTTGCCCCTCTGATCAGAGTCAGCCTTGTCTATGGGATTTATAGCAGCCGCATTTTTCTCCTTGCCATCTACTTTTTTTCCACTTTGCACACACCAAGGCCAGGGAATCTTGCATTTCTCATGGGTTAACTAGAACTAAGATTAACTCAGAACAAAGTAGCTGTTATTGGTGTGCACCTGTGCATTCCTTCCTATAGAGGAAAACACAGGCATGATCTCACAATATTGACTATGAAGTGACCCTATCAGGAAGGAAGAACTAGATTTTGTAGTTGAAGAATATCAATAATAGTAGGCTTAGACAATCTCTGGTAGGTTACCCAGGACACGGAACCCATGAAGCTCCTCCCACCAGGAGGTGGCACAGGCTCTGATCCTCAAGTCTGGGCCAGGTTTGTGACCAACTTTTGCCAGTGAAACCTAGAAGAAGCCAAGCTAGTGTCTAGACTTCAAGCATGTGTCGCTGCTGCCAACGCCTCCCCGCCAAGGAAGCCAGTCTATTATTGGCAGACTGGAACTGGTGGGAAAACATAAGAGTATCTGAGCTATTACCACCAACTTCTGAGTGAAAGTGTGAAAGGAGGTGAAAATAGGGCCACCTTGGACATCTGAAGCTTCCCGACTAAGGCAAAACCAGCAATCAACACCGACAAATAAAAAAGCACGAAAGTGGTACATCACTGCTGCTTTAAATGATTTGTTATTACAGAAATAGCTGGTATACCTTCTCTGCCATGAGGATTACCAAAACATTCCCAGACAGTGGAATGGACTGAGGCCCAGAGGTCCACAAGCCAGAAAGCAGCATCTTTTAAATGTCTTTCTTTCTCTCCTTCTCTCTCTTTCTTTCTCTCTGGCTTTTCTGAGCTTTCATCCTCCTTCCCTTGCTCTTTCCTGCTCTGTGAACTACGTAGTTCACAAGCACCTGGTGGTCCTTTTATTCCACAGGTATCTGTGCTCAGTGGAAACAGCCAAGTTAATTCCACAAATACTTCTGTGTCTTAAAGGATAGTATCCTAACTCATAAGCCACAGGTCAAAGGTCCTTTTACAAACCAAGGCTTCTTGGGAACCCAAGGGAAGTTGGGATCATGTGCTCTTTGCTGATGGTATGCTGTATGGTGGTTTTGAGCCATAGGTCATTGCTCAAGCCTCTGTCAAGGGAAACAGCTTTTCACTGCATCAGTAGGTGAGCAGCCTGGATCTCTCTGGTG
This sequence comes from Acomys russatus, assembly GCF_903995435.1. NCBI lineage: Eukaryota > Metazoa > Chordata > Mammalia > Rodentia > Muridae > Acomys > Acomys russatus. Next base: position 77,969,435 of record NC_067140.1, read on the forward strand.
ACTCTAGTGTCCAAGGATGTCATCGGCCTGTTCTCATATGAGTCAGGAGGCATGTGCTGTCTGACCAACATGATCATCACAAATAAATCCTGATCTGCCTTTCCCTGGGAATAAGCCTATCTCCTGAATCAGGATGCAGGGAAGAAGGCTGCTGAGACATGAGGGACAGCTTTGTCACTCTATGGTCTGGTAAAATTCCACTCCCTCACTAAGATCCAGTCCCAGCATCATTTGCTGTGGTAATATATGGCTTAATTTAATTCTTCTTCCCCATGTGGTAGAAAAGCTGCTTTGCAGCCACCTTCTCCCCACTGCTCTATGCCCTTTCTACACTGCACCACTCCAGTGATCCACAGGCTCAGGGTCGCATAAGGAGAAAACAAAATCTTCCCACCATCCCTTAGTGTGCAGCTGACTCATGGAGACGGCGCGAGCAGCACTCCCTCCTTACCCATTTCTTCAGCAAATATTTATCAGCTTCCTACTTTGTGCCAGGTACTTGTTCTGATGTCACATCAGGGAAGAAAACACATGGATTTCTGCCTTTGGAGATTTTCATTTCTACTCAGGAGAAGCAAACAATAAACAGAAAGTGTTAAGTAAAACCTAGAGCTTCTGGGAGGGTAGCAAAGCTGTGCAGAAAACAGAAGAATGCTAAATGAAGCGAGAACCAGCATTTTTTAATAGCACTTCTCAACTGAGCAAAGGTTGGAGGATGTAGAAGGACTTAGCTAAATAAGGCTGGAAGAAGAATCCTCTAGGCATGGGCATTGTCAGTGCAAAGGTCCAGAGGTCGGGGACATCCTCGGCAGTCGGCAAGAAAGCCAACATGGCTGTAGTGCTGTAGTTGTGTAAGAAAGGATGTCAAGCTTTTACTCACAGGATTTTGGGGTGGGGGGTGGGTGGCATTGCCCATTTTTTTTTTTCTATGAAAGGTCTGGTTGACAATTCCTATCCGGGAAGACGGGACTTTAGGGAAGAACTCAAGGAAGTCCTAAAGAGGAGCCGTCACAGGCCACACTACAGATGATGGCTGCTGCGGCCACAGGTGGCAGGGAGGGGATGGAAAGAAGTCAGATTTCAAATGAGTTTGGCACAGCTTCATCAGACAGATTAGATGCAATGTACGACAAAAGCAGAGGTGGCCTGGCCAGCATCTGGGGGTAGGGGGGTGGGGCATGCTACTGGCTGAGCTGAGGAGCACTGTGGGCAAGAGTCCAGAACAGAACAGGTAGAGTTTGATATCCCTGTTAGATGCCAAGGAGACTGTGGGATATTGAGTTCTGAAATCCTTTGAGGAGGTGTAGGCTGGAGACATAAATCTGAAGGAACTAATAAAGCCCATCATGCTATTTCTCTCTCTTGATTTGTATCCCCCAACAGTAAACCAGGGTGGAGGTGGAGATTAGCTGAGCTATTAGAACAACGCGTCCTCTACGAGCCTTTGCGGAAACCGTCGTTTATCTCAATGGCAGCTCAGCATCCCCGCACTGTGCAGTCTTTGGCTGTCTGCCGTTGCTGCCTCTTCACTTCTGATACCATTCTTCAGGCTTGTACTAGACGATGCCCATTCAGGACAAAAGCTCAGCTGTGCCAGGGGCAGCTGGTGGCAGAGGATGAGCCTGGAAGCTCTCAGGTAGTCCTGCTTTGACTAAAGAAAGGCTCGGTGGAGAGAAGCAGGGGAACAATTGTCCAATCATCATAAAGCATGCGGCAGAGCAGCACGAGCTGTAACGGGCAGACAGGAGAATGACCACGCTGTGAAAGCTGCTGCTGCTATCCACAGGGCAGAGAGATACACAGACCTTTGTTCTTTACAGCATGGAGCAAGGGGCTCTTTGCAAGGCTGCCTTAAAGGAGAGTGAATTCTCACCCTGCTGAACCCAAGGCAGCCGGAATTGGCATCTTTTATTCCAGTGTAGACATTCATAGCATTTCGTTTTATTCTCATAATGACTCAGGTTCCACAGAGTGAACAGTCTCCCAGTAGATAAGCTTCTCTATTAGCATCTTATTTTTTCCCATCATGAGCCCAGCCTGGCTTTCCTTGATGATCCAGAACATTCTGACATGTTAACACTTATAAATTAATCTACTTTCCATGGGCCAATCCTGGAAACATAGCTGAAGGTCTAAACCCAACTCTTCTTGCTGTCTCCAATTCCTAACTGCCTGGAGAGCCAGAGACAGAACTCAGGCAAGCAGCCATCTATATATGTGAGCCATCTATATATGTGAGCCTACTTAAATGTCCCTAGTGGTAGCAGAGAGATGGTTCTGTGATTACCAGGGCTTGATGCTCTTTCAGAGGACCAGAGTTCTGTTCCCGGCGCACATGTCAGCTCTAGGGGATCAAACACCCTCTTCAGGCCCTAGCAGGGCCTGTACACATTTGACTCCCAAAGACGCACACCAAGATAAAAACACATTTAAGAATCCACAAGATGGGCAGATCTGGGCCCAGCAGTACTGCTCAAACTATGGCACCAGCCAAGGACAATACGTGCAGTAAACTTCGCTACCCAGATCTAGCCAATGGACAGGACAGTCTCCACAGTTGAGTGGAGAGTGGGGACTGACTTTCACACAAACTCTGGTGCCCCATATTTGACCATGTCCCCTGGATGGGGAGGCCTGGTGGCACTCAGAAGAAGGATAGCAGGCTACCAAGAAGAGACTTGATACCCTATGATCATATACAGGGGGAGGAAATCCCCCTCAGTCACAGTCATAGGGGAAGGGAGTAAGGGGAAAATGGGAGGGAGGGAGGAATGGGAGGATACAAGGGATGGGATAACAATTAAGATGTAATATGAATAAATTAATAAAATATATTTTAAAAAAAGGAATCCATCAGAATCAAGGGCTCCTGGCCTCACCTTTGAATCCTGCCCCCTAAAGCCTTGTGGCTGACAGTGTAAAGGCTTGGGTTATTCAGTTAGTGGGTGTAAGGCCATACTGCCCAGTTTTAATCAGTCCCTACCAGTTTGCTAATGATGTCTCTTTCCACACATGCAGGATACCCTCATTAGTTGTTTCTTCCGTGCATAGTAGAATAGGATATGGAGAAGATTCCTATGTCGTCCCTTCCCCCTCACCCCTCTCCGCCATCCCCAGTGCTGGGTCTAGCATAAGCACACACATTTGCACACACCACCAGGACTTAACACAGAAAGTAGACTACCCAACCCAGGTCTAGCAGAACAGAGAGCAATCGAAGGGCATACAGGTCCTTATGTGCTTCACTCTTTGTGCATTGACTGTTCAAGCACAACTCATTTCATAGTCTCCCTGGCCACATCCTGACTCCATACTGTTATTCCAGATTAGTACATAGAAACTCGAGTCTCAGAAGAGAAAGTTAGGGGATTTGATTAAGGTCACATAGTCATGGGACAAGTGTTGGAGCCAAGGCCCACTTGCTCACCGTTTCCACATGCTGTCTCCATGTGAGGTGTGGGAGCCTTTTGAAGACCTCAACTCTGTTAAAGTATAAGGCACTGCCTTTGGAACAGACTGCTGAGGCCATGTTCAAAGACAAACCCATCTCATCTCTGGGTGAGGACAGAGCTGAAACTAGGACAAAGAGAGGGAGGTGCCAGCCTTGAGTATTAAAATTCTCCATAATCAAGATAAATAGATTTGAATGCAATGTTTAAGAAAGGAAGAAAAACAAACAAACAAACAAACAAAAGAAACCTAAGAGCTGGGCGTGGTGGCTCATGCCTTTAATCCCAACTCTCTGGAGGCAGAGACAGGTAGATCTCTGTGAGTTCAAGGCCAGCCTGGTCTATAAACTGAGTCTAGGACAGCCAGAACTACAAGAGAAACCCTTTCTCAAAAAACCAAAACCAACCAACCAAAAAAGGCAAACCAAAATAAACTATAAATATGTACCCTCTACCCAACATCGCCTCATTTCCTCGATCCATGGTCAGTCGGCCTGCAGGAATGTGATGAATACGTTCTCGCAATCTCGTGTGCAGTACAGTCTCTCTAGCTAGGAATAACATAGATTACAAAGTGTACAAAAGTCTTCTCCCACCAATTCATCCTTACAAACCCCAACACCCCACATACACACAAGTTAACCGTGGGAATGATGGTGACGAAAGTGTTGATTATCCGGATTGTGTCATCATATCCAAGGCATACGTAGATATACATTTTTTAAAAAAAAAAAAGATATGCCACCATACAGATGAAAAGACAAAATAAATTGGCAGGCCAGGTTTCTGTGTCCACAACTAGGCCTTTATTACATATCGTGAACCAACAGGTCACAGGCACTGGCCCCAGGGACTTTGTTTACTTGCGGACAAGAGATCTTGGCTTTTTCAGCTCAGAGGCCAGAGTGCTCATCTGTAAATAAAGGCTACATGCAAATTAAGGTTCTGGTCTCACCATGGTCATCAAGAGTGACATCAGGAGGCAGATGTGTTTCAATTCCTCTTCTGACCCAGAACTACTCCTGATGTGGTTTTTAAATCTGAATAGGAAACAAGCCCAGAGCAAGATCACGAAGAGGCAGGATGGGACAGGTGGCTTCACTCTGGCTTCCTCAGAGGACCTGTCCTACCTGCCCTGCAGATGGGAGAGAGGGAGGTGCAGCCTTTCTCCACCCTTAGGGACGATGGGAGTCGGAGCTATTTTTAGCACACACCTCCACTAGCAATCTGTGTTCTGCCACACACAGAGTGACTCCAGTACTGGCGCTGAGCAATTATTAATGGGAAAAGAGAATGCTGGGGCCCCCAACAGCCATTTTTAACTGTGGACATTATTGCTCAATTTTGAGCTGCGCCCAGGGACTCGTACGAGGGAGATATAATGCTTGTTTGTGGAACTTTTATAGCTAATTGACATTTTTTCAGTGCTCCCCCGACAGCTGTAGTTACTCCTGATTGGAAGGGCCATGAAATGCATCACGTTGTGCAGTGTCTCCAGATGGGGCCATATTTCTGATATACTACCAGAAAAAAAAAAAAAAGAATAAATAAAAACCGTCAAAATAAGCACACTTGAAAGTGATAAAGAGGCCCTGAAGTGACTGGCAAAGCAGCTCTCTTTGTGTAGAAATGATGAATGCTATTTTCATACTAATTGTGGATGCCTGATTAGGTGGCTCGCATCGTCAGACTTCCTCCTTGACAACGTTTTCCTCCATCTACACCTGTTCTTTGCTCGGAACAGGGAGCACAGGAGCACCCAGTGTAACTGTTCTCACTTGCAGGTTCTCAGACTGTGCCCTTCAGGCTAGACATAGGATCCAGTGACTCCAGTATCAAGGAAGTGCAAAGCCAAGGTTAGAACTCATAGTAATGCTAGACGCCACTTTTGTCTCTGGACACATCCACTCACAGATTATCCAAAGTAACTGGGGATCTCCTGGCATGAAGGCCAGTCTGGATTGTAGAAACTACTGACTGTATACATAGATGTGTTTCTGTCCTCAGCTTCATTCTGATTCCCTTAACCCTAAAAAGCTGCTGTTGTTTGTGCACCGCATTCCTTTGAAATATTGAATTTTAGGATAAAACAATATTGTGGGTTTCAGGCCATCGTTCAACCATCCCATTTTTATGGCTATATTGGAGAATATCACCTCTTATTTCCGTGAACGTCTTTCAGCCCATGTGTAGCTGGATTGAAACCAACAACAAAAATTCCACCTAGTGACCAGATTTGAACGGGCTCATTCAATATCTAATGTTCTAATACCTAAAACTTAGACACTTAGGACATGAGAAAATCAGGATTTGGATCAAAATCTGCTGTCTCAGTTATCATTCTGGTGTGGCGATAAAACACCCTGATAAAAGGCACTGGAAGGAGAAAGGGTGTTTTACGGCTTGCAGCTGCGGAGGGACCCATCACCGTGAAGAAGAGCTGGCAGCAAGCAGAGAAGGCATAGTGGCAGGGGCAGGAGTCTGACTAGACCTATATATATGCATATGTATATGTGTGTATGTATATAGTCACATATATGTATACGTATACACATATATGTTTGTAAAACAAACAAACAAAAACTTTCTTTTGCTTTCCCACTGGTGGTGGCTTGAATAGAAATGACACTCATAGACTGGCCCATGTGGCCATGTGTTTGAATGCCTGGCCCCCAGGGAGTGGCACGATGAAGGAGGTGTGGTCTGTTGGAGGAAATGTGTCACGTGAAGTCGGGCGTTGAGGTCTCATATGCTCAAGGCCTAGTGTGGCACACAGTCTCCTTCTGCTGCCCGCTGGTCTGGATGCAGAACTCTCAGCCCCTTTTCCAGCGTGAGGTCGGCCTGCACACGGCCATGATGATAATGGGCTAAACCTCTGAGCAGTAAGCCAGCTCCTAGGAAATATTTTCCTTTATAAAAGTGGCCATTGGCTGTGGTGTCTCTTCATAGCTATAGGAAGCCTAACTAAGATAGCATCTCTTCCTGGGAATTGTTTTCTCTGCTCACCCAGGGCTCCTATCTGCACACCTCCTTATTTCCTTTGCACTGACTTAGTGCCTCTGCTTTGTGTCTCTCTTTCCTCTGCTATTAGCACAATCTCTGTAACCCAAAAAGATCTCTCACAGGTCACTGAACGCCAAGTTGTTTAAAAGGGGGACCAATGTCTCAGCTAAAGTAGTGACTCTAATGGGTAAAAGTTTGGATAAAAGGGGAAGAAAACTTTCAGGAATTCTCAATTGCATGGCTCAAAAGCACTAAGGTTTTATTAAGAGATCTCAGTGAAGCTGTCTGGCCTCCTTTATTCATGTCCCTGTTATCCCTCAAACACCAAACTGTCATAATATTTCTGCAATCCTCCATAGGCATTCCTACACACACACACACACACACACACACACACACACACACACACACACGGATATATATCCATAGAAGTGCGATAAGCATGTGTACTGTGTATATATCATAAACACTATGTACTATATACATCATATACAATACTATATAGTCACATGTATGCACTGCATACACCATACACAGGCCTTTGTGTATTTATAATATTTATATTGTGCTTATGTAGCTATGTACATTTTTACTTAGTTGACGCTATTGAATGCTAGATGGCAGGATGTTTCCTCAAAGTACACCAGATTGGCCTTAGGATTATTTTGAGTTAAAAGCACCCAAGAAACAGTGGCTGTAAGTGGGGTATTCTCACTCTCTGTGACCCCAGGAAGCATGAGCTAAAAATTCTTGCATAAGAGATGCCCTCTGTATGCCAGCAAAACAGAAGCGACCTCGTTAAAACAGTCACCATCATACCTCAGACTGACGTCTCGGGTTGCTGCACTGTGGGCTTTCATTTCTTAGGAGGCTTTCCATGTCACCCATGTCACGCAAACCTTCTATAAATCTGCCTGCTTTTCCTCCTGTTAATCTGTCTCACCCGAGCTGAGAACCCTAGGGAAGAAGAGGGCTCATTTTTCCACTGTAAGATGTAAAGATCTTCCTCATTAGTATTGAGGTTTTTAATATTCTTCTTCACAAATGCACCATTTTAAGTTGCGTAGTCCCTCAATGATAAATGTCCTGGCTATCTAAAATTATTTTACTCTACGGCACTGACAATAAATAAAGTTAATCATGCCTGAGTTGGCAGATGTAAACACATCTATTAAAAAGTTCTTTTAAGTGGGATTGCTGAGCAAAAATGTAGGTGTGTTTGGAACTTTGATAGACATTGCTGAATCCCTGTGTGTGTGTGATAATTAAAACCCAAAATCAAATATAAGGGCACCTGTTTTCTTATGATTTTTCCAATGGGTGTTATTCATGAACTCTTTCTCCCGGCTATGATAATAAGAATAATAACTTAATGAATTTTTAGTCACCTTTTTCTCTATAGGATGGTACTTTTTATAATAAAGATTATTTGTATTTATTTTACCACCAAACAAGTATTTCATACTTGTTTTACATTTTCCGTGGACTTAGAGGCCTGTATAGATGAGGTAAATTTCTTTGAGATGTGCATCAGAGTAGGTATGAAGCTCCTAAAATGTTTGAAAAGGAAATGGCTGTAAATAACATCCAAGGGGACTGGAAACATAGCAAAGAGAGGGGAGTAGAACATGAAGGGACCAGAATCACTAAGGGAACAGCAAGGAAGACCCCAGGGCCCTGAGAGTTAACAGCTGAAACATGAAAAAGAGTGGTAGTGATGGCATTTAGGACTGTGACCAGATAGATGTGTATTGTTAAGATGAGCTCAACAGGCCTGGGAGAGTTGGCTCTGCGGTTAATATTTGCTCTCTGGCAGAAGACTCTGGTTCATTCTAAGCACCCACATGACGCTGCTCCCAACCACCTGTAATTCCAGCTCTAGGGGATCTAATGTGTTCCTCTGGTCTCCCTGTATCTACCTATGCCCACTGTATGTGTACTTAATCCCACATAATACACATAATTCAAAATAAACAAACCTTGATTTAAAAGGCCAAGTAACAGCAATAACTATATAAAAATGCAAATAGCCAAATAGAGTAACAATTTCCATCTTGCCCAGGAACTGCGTCATTGTGGTCTGTATCCGTTTGTAGAAAGAAAAGAATGGAATAGTGTTACAGTCTGCATCTAGACTGGGTTCACAAAGGCTCTAGTGTTTCTGGTCTTAGCTTCAGCCCGTGGTGCAGGCGGAAAGTGATGGGAGTAGGGCCTCGCTGCCTGAAGCAGTCTACTGGGGACATGGCTCTGAAGGCCTATTTTATGCCCAATCTACCCCACTCCTCTCTCCCTACCCTTCCCTTTCTCTACCTCTGCCTTTCCTTCTTTGATCACCATGAAGTGGGTCTTTTTCACTCTACAACATACTGCCTGCCATAATGTTCTGCTTCACCACAGGCCCAGAAGCAGCAGAGCCAGGTGACCATGAACTAAAATCTCTAAATGGTATCAAAACACACTCCTCCTTTTAAGTTGTTTATCACAGATATTCTGTCAGAGCAAAAAAGAGCTAACCCAAGTAAGCACAATATTCACTGCTTAAAAGCACTGGCTTTGAAATAGCCCACATCACCTCTACTTACACCCCATTAGTGAGAGGTAGTCAGCAGTGCATAACGAGCTACATGGGGATTTGGGATGTGAAAGGCCTTGCTGGGCAGCCACTCTGCAACTACAACTCTATTATTATGGAAGCAGGAAACAACCTTTTACGGACAACTAGCCATCTAGAATATGATTAGTAAGAAACACGAAGGAATAGATCTGGTGCCCAAGAGTTAAATGAAATGGGAAAAGTAGAATACAGAAAGCCAAAGCCCTTACCTGGCTTATCATCCCAAGCTTTCGGTGGCCACATGCTTTTTTCTGGTGCTATTGCTGTGATACCTCTGTTACCTGACTCTAGAAGAAGAATAAAGAACAGCTGAGTGGTGACTATCTAATGAATACACAGTTTTCCCCAAAGTCTGGCATTACAGGATAGCCCCTGAGCTTGCGGCAAAAAATGGCAGACCCCCTCTGTCAGCAGGGCTCCCTGTTCTCTTCCTGATCTGGGGAGCCTGAATCCCCACATCCTCTACCTGAGGAATGTCATGTAGTCCTAGGGGGTTGGGGAACAGGTTCAACCCCTTTTCTCTGCGTAGAACCTATACAGCAAGCACCTGGGGATTCCTGGATATCCCACGCTATACTAATGAGACCTTAGCTTTCAGCAAATGACCTTTAACTGTACCTGGAGTTCTCCCCCCACCTATAGGATAATTAAGTACTCTGTTCCCCCTCTTAGGATAGGACTGTACTACTGCATGTAAATGAAGTATTCTTGGCAGCCCTAGCCCCAGCATATCAAACACATTCACCCTTAAAATCCCTTCCACTGTCCAAGACTTGTAATGTCTCTGACTCATGAAATAAATGCTCTCTAGCCAACTCACTCCACTCCTCGACCATGCCCACCCGAGACTCCTCTTTTATTCTGGGGAAAGATGGGCTCTCCTCCTCCCTGAAGAATTTGATATTGGCCCCTCGGGGCTTGGCTGCTGGCCAGGCAGCCACAGTTGCCTGAAGAGGAGGCAAGCCACTGACCACCAATGAAGCTTAGCATTAGCAATTAGCATAGCAGCTTAACTGAAAGGGCTGTAACACTGTGGTATAATCACCTGCTTTGCAATGCCTGAGTCTGGTATGGGCAATCTTTTTAAAAAGAGCTAAGTCTACTACCCTGTGGAAAACTCTTTTCCATGCCCCCCAGGGAGATCTGGAAGCCTTGCACATGGGCCTTGCTCCGAGCACTCTAGCTGTTCCTAAGGTCAGGGAACATGGAACAACAGAAAGAGGCAGTTTGAGGTCAGAGGTGGGGAGACGCAGTTTCTGAGTGACAGCTGTGTGGTCACGTGTAGGCTCTTGCAATGTCAAGCTCCATCCTTACTCTTGACTCTAAGATCCTCTCATTCAACTTTTCCGCATCGAAACTCTGGCTCCTTGGCTCCAAGAAAATTGAAAACAGATTCCTACCTATGGATTTCTCTTTAAAGGCTCTGATTTTCTTTTTTAAAGATTTTTTTTTTATTATTATTATTGAGTCTGTGTGTTTCACACCATGCATTCCTGTCCTGCTCATCTTCTGTCCCCTCATATCCACCCTCTGCCCTTGAAACCTCCCTCTCAAAGAAAATAAACAGACAAAACAATAAACGAAACAAAACATAGAAAACATTTGATCGTGGAAGCTGTAATGTGTTACAGCGTGTCCCACAGTACCCTCCTCTGTCCACACATCTTAACTTCCAAATGTTCATTGTCAGTTGGTCTGGTTTGAAGCCTCCGGCTTCAGTTACATCAACATTGGATCCTCACCAGGACGTCTCCTGGTTGTCCTGCGGTTGCTCTGTGTCACGGAAATCTGAAGCTTTGGATCCATAGGACCAACCCAACAGGTCACAGATGATACAGATTCTGGGGTAGGCTAACTTAAAGCCCTGGATCTGGGCCTGGTTGGTAGCCGAGCTGGTCAGTGCAGTTGTTTTCCCTTATCCACACCACCAGGGTGAGCTCTCCAGCACTGCTTTGGCTAGGCCACCAAATGACAAGACACCACTGGGAGGCAGGGTCAGCTCTCTCACTTTCATGTCATTGGGTCAGCTCGTCTGCACCCACACGTCCAGAGTCAGCTCCACTGTGCTGCCCAGTTGAGGCAAGGGACCACTCTCCCAAGTACTGCATCCAGTGAGGGGCTAGGCCAGCTTTCCCTGTCTCAAACACTCAGGGCTGGCTCACCCCTGCCTTTGCTATCAGGGCCAGCTCTACTGTGCTGCCCACGCTAGATGCAGGACCCACTCTCCCAAGTGCTGAAGCTCGTTAAGGGCAAGGCTAGCTCTCCTGTTCCCACTACTTTGGGGCCAGCTCTCCTGACTACCAAAGGTTGAGCGAGTAAGGGCCTCACAACCATGCCATTCCACCTCAGCAGATGAGTGGCAGGGCCAGCTTATCTGCACTCATACCCTCTTTTTAAATTAATTAATTAACATCATGACCGCAGTTTCCCCTCACTCCTCTCTTCCCACTTCTTTCCCCCATCCCTCCCCTCATCCACAACTCCTCCTTTCTCTTCTGAAAAACCGAGGCCTCCCATGAATAGCAACCAGCCTTGACATAGCAAGTTGCAGTAAGACTAGAGGAATCTTAACCTACTGAGCCTAGGTGAGGCATCCCAGTAGGGAAAAGGGTCCCAAAGACAGGCAAGAGAGTCAGAATAGCCTCTGCTACCACCATTAGGAGTTCCACATGAAGACCAAGCTACACAAGTACAGAAGGCCTAGGCCAGTCACATGCATGCTCCTTGGTTGGTTTGTTGTTCAGTTTCTGTGACTCCTGTGAGCCCAGGTTAGTTGATTCTGTAGGTTTCCTTGTGATGTCCTTGACCCCTCTGGATGCTACAATCCTTCCTCCTACTCACCTATAGGATTCCCTAAGTTCCACCTAATTTGTTCGGCTGTGGGGTCTCTGTACCTGTTTCCATCAGTTGCTGGGTAAAACCTCTCTGATGACTATTACCCTAGGCTGTCTGCAAGCATAGCAAGGTATCATTAACAATGTTAGGAGTGGGCATCCTCTCATAGGATGGGTCTTAAGTTGGACCAGCCATTTGTCACTCCCTCAATTTCAGCTCCATCTTTATCCCTTCACATCTTGAAGGCAGGACAAATTGTAGGTTTAAGGTTTTGTGGCTGCGTTGGTGTTTCAATCCCTCCATTGGCAGTCTTTCCTGGATAGAGAAGATAGATGTTTCATGCTCCATATCCCCCCATTGCTAGGGGTCTTAGCTAGGGTCACCCTCATAGATTTTTGGGAGTTTCCATTGCCCTAGGTTTCTAGCTCATCCCAAAGATGCCTCCTCCCCGGATTCCAGTTGTCTCTCGGTACCCTCTCCCTCTGTCCTCTCTCCACCTGCTACTCCCTACTGCCATCCCAACTCCCACCAATGTACAGTCCCCTCCCCCTGTCCACCCATGATGTCTATTCTATGTCCCCCTCTTGAATCCTCCTTGTTACTTAACTTCTTTGGGTCTGTGGTTTGTAGCATGTTTATCCTGTATTTTAAGGCTAATAATCATTCATAAGTGAGTACATACCATGTTTTATTTTCTAGATTTGGGGTACATCACTCAAGATGATCTTTTTCTTGTTCTATCCATTTGCCTGAAATTTTCATAACATCATTGTTTTTAATATCTGAGTAATATCCCATTGCATAAATGTACCAAATTTTCTTCATCCATTTTTTGGTTGAGAGATATTTATGCTATTTCCAGTTTCTGGCTATTACAAATATAGTTGCTATGAACATAGTTGAGCAACTGTCTTTATGATACGGTGGAACAACTTTTGGGTATATGCCCAGGAGTACTATAGCTAAAATTTCCATTTTTATTATTTTGGGGAGATGTGTGTGTTTTGAGACAGTTTCTCTGTGTAGCCCTGACTGTCCTGGAACTTAATCTGTAGATCAGGCTGGGTTTGAATTTAGAGATCTGCCTGCCTCTGCCTCCCAAGTGCTGGGATTATAGACAGGCACCACCACCACCACCACAGACCAGGCCCTGACTTTTCCTATGAGCATGAACTAATGAGTCTTGGAAGGCAGCTATTCTCAGCACTATTCTGCTAAAGCAAATGACCCTATTAGTTTTAAATTGTGTGCCTCCTGTCGTTTTCCTTGCATTCCTGTTTCTTTTTATCCCTAACCCTCAAGAAGAATACAATGTAAGACTCACACACACTCTGTGATTGAGGGGTTATCTTTGACATTCCTCTCCCCAAATAGTTTGGTGCCATTAAACTACACCCATATGCTAGATTGAGTTTTTAAGCAGCAATCAAGCTAAATTTACTCTATTCATAAGATCTTTTAACTTTACAATCTACAAGTGGAGACTGAGATTTATAACATTTCTATGGTCTCCACTAGTTGTAGGCAATAAATAGTTCTTGATGTGACAGTGCATGTCAAATATAGTGGCTGTCAGCTGACGGTAATCTCATACTGCGGGGAGATCTTCCTCCGAGTTTTTAATTCTTTAATTTAAAATGGTATACTTTACATGGAGGAAGTTATTAAAGCTGTATGAAGCAAACCAAAACCAGCCCAGGATAGCTTGTCATGGCAGAATTGACTTATGTGGTGACTGTGCCAGGGTTTCTATAAGGGAGAAACAAAAAGACTCACTTTTAGCTTCTGTCTCCCTGCTGCCTGTACCTGGGGCATAGAGAGCACAGGGACGGCTAAGCACAGATGCAGACAAAGTGAGCCTGTGGCGCAGGGTGAGGCAGCAGCAGGTGGGACAGTGGATGTGTGGGGTGCAGTTATAGTTAACTACCAACAAAGCCTGGGCGCTGCTTCCTCCTTTTATTCTTGCATAGATGAGAACATCAGGCTGAATAGTATGAGCAGCAACACCAGATCTGGAAGCAAAGCAAATCCATGGCCTTTCCCTAGCATCCCTTCGAGCCAAGCGACTTGAGAATGCTTCTGATTTTGAGAATGATACTACGATGTGACCAGGATTGAGTGACAGCTTACGGGAGGGGTCTAGAGAGGGACCACATTGTCTTCTCACAGGACATTTCTGCAATGAACTGTAGGGATTTTGCACTGAGAGGGGAGATGACAAGGATGGGTGAACTTGTGTCAGTTCTAGTGTAGCTTTCCCCCTGAGATGAGAGCATCAGCCTTTAAAAAGGAGGGGCATTGGGGTGTGATTTCAGAGCATTGCTTGGGAGAGGAATTACGAGTTAGGAATTGTGGGATTTACTTTTTGTTTCCCATCATCACTTCTTCCTTCACCCCTTCCCAGTTTTCTTCCTTCCCTTCCTACAGTTCCAAGAATTAAATTCCGTGAATAGTTAGTAGGTCTTCTACTGACAACCACTTCCATTCCCATCTCAGACAAAGAACTATAAACAAAAGAGTCATCTCATGATTTGAGAAGGTTTTTTTGGACAAAAAAAAAAGTTTCATTACTACAACTTTGAAAAGATCTCCTGGGGCTGAAGAGATGGCTCGGCAGTTAAGATCACCGATTGACCTTCTAGAGGACCACAGTTCAGTTCTCAGCACCCATGATCAAGTAGCAAATCTGTAGCTCCAATTTGAGAGGACCCAACGTCCTCTGCAGGCACTTAACACACGTGGTACACACATGTGCATATAGGGAAAACATGCATTCACATAAAATAAAAAAATGAATAATCTCAAAAATAACAACACGAAAGGTCCCATGATCGTAATATACTATGTAAAAGTTCAAAAAACAATAAGCATTATATATTTGCCCCTGGCCAGCCTAGCGGGGTTCTGAAGACAGTGTTTCTCTGTAACTATTCATGGAGTGGAGTCTCTGCTTCCTCTAGGTCCTTTTATATCCCTCCCTACACCCACGTCTTTTGGCTCCTTCCAGGTTAGCTTGGGGAAATTATCAGAGAGGTCTGAATATCTCTATTGTACTGTTGAAAACTAATCCTTAAGTTTATCCAATGACCTCTCATATTTTTGGGATCTCTTACTTCTAATGTGTACAAGTTATCAGCTCCTCCTCAGATCAGCACCTCAGGACGCAGCTCCCTGGCCTGCAGAGAAAACTTTTCTGGCTTGTTCTTGGATGTTGGAACGGCTACTAAAATAACATATCTAATTCATTCTGGAAATTCTGAAAATTAAGTGGTGAATTTTGGCCATTTTCTCCGTGGCCAAAACTGTGGCTTGGCATTCTAGGACAGCCAAATGGGAGCCATCAGTCATCCGAAGGCTGCACTCAGATGGTACACGCTTCCACTCTGCTGTGGCGATCTATAGCTTTGATTCAGGTTTGGTCTGTACAGCATGCTGGGTGACTCAGTTGACCATGGGCTATATTTCTGGGATCAAACATCCTTCCAAGCACATTGATTGCTCTTATGGTTTAGGCCAGATGTTCAGGAAGGAAGCAGGCTTGGAATGTCTCTATAGAGTTAACATATTCAGGGATTTTACCACCCGGTAGGATCAAGCATCAGTCTGTGTTCTAGTCTCTAGAATCACAAGCAGCCACTTGTGTTCGTACCCAGACAGCTGAACTTGGAGGCTGTCATCTTTCTTCTCCAGGGTCCAAGCCCAGCCAAGCAACTCAGGAATCAGTTCAGTGACCTTTCAAGAAGCAGCCCCAGCAGCATGCTTACTCAGGAGGCCTGGAAACTCAGGACTAGCCGGCTTTAGTGATGTGGTGCTTCAGATGTTGCAGGCCAGGCCTCTGAAATTCAAACAGATAGTAACCTGCCTCAGGCTGACACTGGGAGAACATTCACAATGGTTCTAAATGAAGGGTGTTGTTTTGGAGAATCTGAGCAGGGGTGGACGTGGGGATGGAGAGGGAGTTTCACCTCTGAGTGACAGCTTTGGTCTACGAATCTCAAACCCTTCTTTAATGATGTCTGATGGAATTCATGTTTTCTTAGCCATAGTACCTAAGTCAATTCCTTGGGAAGCACACATGTGTATGTGTGTGTGTGTGTGTGTGTGTGTGTGTGTGTGTGTGTGTGTGTGTGTGTGTGTGTGTCCAGTGCTTCTCTAATGCAAGAATAAAAACACTGATAATAGAATAAAGGTTTAGGATTCAGCTTCCACTCTGACCTCCCTAGGGTGGTGTATTAGCCCCTGAAATCTCCCCAGTGGCTATGATACCTTGGTGAATTCCATTAGTTTTGCTTCTGAGTGGAATAGCAGAGAGAGAGACAGAGAGAGAGAGAGAGAGAGAGAGAGAGAGAGAGAGAGAGAGAGAGAGAGAGAAGAATGCTAACTATAAGCTTCCAGAGGGGTTGAAGAACTCCCATTTGATAATCATGTTAGTCACCTGCCAAGGCTGCTCAGAGTCAGGAGCTGAATGCATCCAATGGAGACACTATACTGAACCATCCTGTGCTTGCCATGCCCTGCATCTGTCTCACTGCTGGTAAACCTAGGCCATCCCATCACACATAAATGTCTGGCTGAGAATCCCTGCCTGATCCTCTGCCAAACCATCCCCTCATCTCCCGCTATAGTTTGATTTCATGCTCCAATGTGCCATGACTATCCCCAAGGCTGGGCCCATCTGTCCGTGGTTTCCAGTTTCCAGACTCCCTACAAAGCCAACTGGATCTCTTCTTCCACGTCCTGCACACACACACACACACACACACACACACACACACACACACACACACACACACACCTGGAATGCCTGGGATGGGTCTGGCCTTTGACTGCAGCAAGACACTGCAACGCATTTAGGAGCCTGAAGCAATTCCTTGCTTGGGGCCTGGAGTGGCTGCTTGAGCTACTCAGGCTGCAGCTGGGAAGGGAGGCCCACAGATTCTGACTTTCCCTCTCCCCCTCAGCACCCTTAGGCTAGGTTTTAGACAGCCAGTGTTAGAAGGCAGCACACGTTTCTCCCCCTTTGCCTTGGAGCCGCACTGGACTCTCATACCATGGAACCTTGCTGATGTTCCGCTGTGGATGCCCAGTCTTGCTTTCTTCCATTGAACTGCACACCTAAGGATCCCATGGCCTGCTCCACCCTAGCATCCCTTGCTTCTTCCTTTCTGTCTCTAGTCTGTTTCTAAGAAGCAGCTGGAAGATTTAATATTCATTCTAGAATAATAAGTGAACCATCACTGTGCCTCATGTGCCTGACACACACCCAGCAGTTCCACTAAATGACCAGTGGCCCTGCTGGCATGCCCCAGGAGAGCCAAAGTAGACGGGAAAAATGTAGCCTTATCTTCCAAGAACTCACATCTTGCAAAGAGTCAGCCAAGCGAATGAAGATGACCAGACAGTTGTTACATGTCAAGATATTTCCCTGAGTCTAAGGGCTGGTCTAACCTTTAACCCCAGCCTTACTTGCAAATTCTGATTTTTCTTCCCCACCATGCAGCCCCTGCACATTGGCCGCTGCTGGCCCCAGCACACCTGGGTGTGTTTCTTGCTCTCGGTGGGTGCTTAGAACAACTCAGTGAAACACTCACCACACTCCACCACTTTCCTGGTGACTTTATCCTTGTGGCTCCAAGTGAATCACAATATCCTACTGCCTCCCTGTGCCCTTGCAAGGCTAAAAGGAGCCCTTGTGCATCCCATGAGCTCTGAGAGTTGTGAGATGGAAACACCTTAGATACAGGGGTGGGATATGGCAGAGAGCAGGGAGGGAATGGGCAGGACAGAGAAAGATGAAAATGAGATGTAGGAAAGACAGCTCCAGCGATGAAGTGCCTGGGTGAGCTGCCATTCTGAGCATCTGCCCTGCTACATTTCTTGAGCACCTACTAGATGCTGAATGGGCAAAATAATGGTCCCTGCTATGGTCAGGCTCACCAGCAGGTGGGGGGAGTGGGGAAAGAGTTGGGAAGTAACCCTGTCCTCATCCTAGGTCTGGGCCCATAAAATGGATTGTGGAGAATGAAGTTTTGTTTAGCTTTTCTCTCACAGGACTATGCTAAGTGTCTAGTACAAATATCAGAAAAGAGGATCAAATTAGCCAACAGGATTAAGTGAAATTGTGTGTGTGTTTGTGTACATATGCAAAATAAATTCACAGTATAATTTGTTCTTCCCGTTGCACTGTTGTATGCGTTTGGACAAACACCTACCACATGTCCTCTCACAAGTCTGTTTCCAGTGGACAAACACTGCACACCCTCACACAAATCTGTTTCACATCCCACATTTGGGATCAAAACAAAAGCATGTGTACGTCCACTACAGGCAGGTCCTGACGGAATGCCAATTGTCTGGGCCCCTTTCTCTAGTCCTGAAATCTTGGAGGTGGGTGTCTCAGCTTGTCTAGACCCTTCCATCTCTAGCACTGTCACTCTGCAGCTGATGTAGGTAATGGGAGCCGCCCACTGATCCTCAGGGCTTGTAGGACCACCAAGTATGTGAGTAACCGCTACACTGGGGAAAATTTCTCCCTCTTTCTCCTCCCACTTATGGTCTGGCTGATAGTTCCTCCTAAACACTAGGCCCTTTGTGGCTAATCTCTCTGCCTTTGGTTTTCCCCTAGGATGATCCAAGTCTGGAATCAGCTATTTCCCCAAGCTTGAACAAATACATTCAATTGTTCAAAGCTGTTAAAAAAAAAAACAAACTGTGAAAAACTGGTTCATCAGACCATTCTCTGTGAGACCCTCAGAGAAAGAATGGAGACTCAGCTCAAAGTGCGAGACTCTGCCTGGAAAGCACTGTCAACAGGGTTGGGGGAGGGGCTTGCATGAATCTTCTGAGCCCCTGAATTGTGTCATCCCCTCTTTATCTAGTGTGAGGCCTAGTAGGGAAGACTTACAATGTCTGTCTTTATTGAGGCATCCCCTTCTACAAGGCCTCGTTGCAGACAGTGAGTTTGCAGCATGCTTGGCTTGATTCCCCTGCTAGGCTTCCATGACCACTTCTCAGAAGGCAGAGAGTACTTCAACTAATGGCTCCATTATTTTCTCTATGGATAAAACAAAGCTTTCTCTCTGATCAGACACATGTACCATGTTTTTAAGAGCTTGTCACCCCTCCTCTGATGAGCAGATCTTCTGTCACTAGTGCCTAGGGATGGGAAAAGTTCAAGAGCAGCTCCAGGCTCATGCATGGAGTGTACACCTATAGTTCATTTACTTGGAAGGCAAGAGCAAGAGGATCACTGCAAGTTTGGGATCATCCTGGTCTATAGATGAGTTCCAGTTCAGCCAGAGCTATACAGTTAAGGAGAAACCCTATCTCAAAAAAATCCAACAAAGTCATTAACTGCAACAGCAAAAAGGCTGCACTTTCTGTGCTCTTGTGCAAGCTCATGAGGCAGTAACAGTTTTGGGAAATAGCTCTTTTGAGCTCTGAGGCTCAAAACAGCCATTCTAGGACCCTTAAGGTCAGTGTCATGGCTCAGTGCCAGGGATGTTATGGCTGAGCAAACTTCTCAGGAGGATAAGCACAAAAGTAATTTCTCAAGTGAGAACTTGAGAGCTTCAAGTCACTTGAGCAGAAGAGAGGAAATTGTCCACCTTAAATGGAGAGTCCATGGGAATTAGCAATGACTCAGAGTAATGGGGTACTCTGTTATCCTCGAAGAGAACACGAAACATGGCTGCATTAATCAATAGCATAGTAATATTGGTCTCCAAACCTCAGCCCATAAAGCTTACCCCCCTGAGAGATGTTCTAGAAATATCCTTATCTCATGTCCCTGGGGACATACCTAAACTGCTGGTCTGCCCCACATGGCTGAGGAATTGGAGCGCATCCTCCTTGATTCATTTTCTGAGTCATCAAGCAACTTCCTTAGTCACTGAAGGAAGAACAGAGAAAAAAAATCCAACAATCATTTTTGCTTCAGAAATGGGTGTCTTGATATGTTGGTTCCTTCCCTTTTTCTCCCTCCTTTCCTCTTAAAAAAACAATAGAGTATATGTGAGTGTGAATGTGAGTGTTTGTGTGTGTGTGTGTGCGCGCGCACGCGCACATGCCTGAGGAGGCCAGAAGAAGGCATTGGGTTCCATGCGCAGGAGTGAGACATGGTTTGTGAGCTGCCTAACATGAGTGCTGGGAATAGAACTTTGATCCTCTGTAACAGCAATATGAGTTGTTAACCACTGAGCCACCTCCCTAGCCCTAGTCGCTTGGCTTCCAAAGCAGTTTTGGAATATCTTACAATCTCAGGATAAGTAACCCTTGGCGAAGTCTATGGAGGCAGGAGATGCCCCTGGCATTTCCCGTGAAGATGTGCACCATGCTTCTCAGGCCATGGCTGCTTCTTTCAGAGATGAGTACTTGTTCCAATGAGGCTCCTGGTAGCGGTTTGAGACACAGATTACCTCTGTAGAGCTGAGTGCCAGGAGGCCAGAAGTCATATCATACTGTGGCCCAGCAATTAAATAGACAGTAACTACAGGACACAGTGCAGTTCACAGTGTCTGATCTCTGCACAGTTGACTGACAGCTGATGAGTTAGGTCCTGGTTTCAGGTAGAGTGGAAGCTCAGCATGCCCATTAGTAAAACTTCCTTCTAGACTCTAAATCCACCCTCCTCTATTCTACTCTGGGATTGTGGGGCTGGCACATGCAAATCTTAATTCTACTTTGCCAACTGCTCTCTGTGACACTTTGCCAAGTCAGGGTACAAGAGGGAGACCTAGAGGGTAAAGAGAAGAGAACTCGCTCCTCTTTCTTGTGTCCCAGCAAAACTTCCTGTCTACTTCCTCTTCACAAAGACGTCCTGTTCCTGTCTGCATTGCCTCTGCCTCATTTCCTCCCCCTGGTGGTAACTGCAATACTTGCAAGGGACAGCATTCGGATCCAGTATGCTTGCTGGTTTCCATTTATCAACAAACTGAATTTATCTTTACCCTTGAATTTGCAGCAGCCACTCTTTCAAATTAGAAGCCTGCACCCCTTTGTACCTTTGTTGCTAAAATCCCTTGCCAGAGGGAGATGTAAGCAACATCTACCTGTTCTCCTAAGGCCCCAATGAGAAACTGAGGCATAGTACACCAGAGTTCATTCTAGGGAACCAATTGGTTTATTGGGCTTCTGTACAGAGCATAGGTAAGGGCTTACATACAGGGTGTGGCCACTCCTTCCTGAATCTGGAAAGCCTTCCCCAGCAGAAACAGCAAGGACTTCCCACATAGATGCATAGGTGGACACACACGCGCCCACACACGCACGTGCACACACACACACACACACACACACACACACACACACACACACACACACACACGTGAACTATCAACAAGCCTATCTGGGATGATCTTTTGGAAGGTCAGCAAAGCTGAGCGTCCCGAGAAGGCAGCTGCTCAGGATGGAGGACGACGGTTCACATGGCCTGGCTCTGTGGTGTTTGGACTCAGCACTGTAGGGCTTTCCCTCCACAACTCAAAGTCTTATCATTGCAGCAGCATATCCCACATCTTTCCATGGCTGTAGGGAAGGGCGAAGAGATCAGCTAACCGCAGTTGCCAGCTCTGTGACACAGTCGAGGTCTCTGCTTCCTTTCTTGTAAGCTTGCTGTAATCATTTAAAATTCCTTTTATGAAAATAAGTGGTGTGAGTTCTATATTCTGCCTCCCCAGGTCTACTGACATACTCAGAATTTTCCTCTAATCTAGAATGTAGCAGGGGGCCTGGAGGTAACACAAGACTCAGGCCTTGATTAGCTCTGTCACTTGAGTGAGTCACAACCCCCTTCAAGCTATTTAACCTTTAGTAAGATAAAGAGCATTTTTCTTCAGAGATGGTGACTGCTGACTGCAGGCAGAGTACGGCCTACCCATGTGGTAGATGTAACCTGGGCCTGTGTATGAGCCCTTACAATAGCACGAGTCTCCTCTGCTGCAGCCTGTTTCCCAGTCACATCTGTACTCTGTTGAACCCACGACTGGAGCCTGGAGCGAGATCGTACCTGAGGCTCCTTGCCAGCCAGGTATGGCCTGTGGCTGTCACTCGAGTTTGGACAATGTCCCACCACATATCCATGTGACATAATCTCTATCACTAGTGCAGCCATATCCAGTGATGTCTGTCACTTAATGTCAAATGCTTTCATTAGTAGAGACCAATAATGACCCCGCCCCTTGCACCAAGCATAATAGTGTAGAGCAGTGGTTCTCAACCTTCATAATGCTGTGGTGACCTGTCTTATTTATTTATTTATTTATTAATGTAGTTCCTCATGTTGTGGTGAACCCCCAACCCCTCCCCCCAACACTTCCCCCATGGCATGTAGGGTAATTTAGGAAACTGCTGGAAATTCTGGGAGTGGGAATGGGAAAAAGATGATTTTCACTGCTACGTCCTAACTGTAATTTTGCCACTGTTATGAATAGTAATGTAAAAATCTGCCATGCAGGATATCTCATATGTGAGCCCCGTGAAAAGGCCCTGCAGCTCTGGGGAGGTCATGACTCACAGTTGAGAACCATGGATTTGAGGGCATTAAGATAGTTCAGCTGATTTGACAGACAAGCCTGATGACCCCTGGAATCTGCCACAGGAGGGAGAACCAACTCACAGTGACCAGAATTTGGCTTGGAACCATGATGGAAGAGGACAGTTGGTGCTGTCACATTCTCTGTCCCATGTTCTAGTTCAGAGTGGTCTTTGCCACTAAGCATGTGGCCAAGTGCAAGCACATTAGTAGTTTAGTTTGTTTTGCCCCATAATCACTGTCCCCCCTCACATGCCCTGTAAGAGAATCCTAGGAAGGTGGCCATCACATGGGTTTACATAGGAAACTTCAAATAGGAAACACCTTAAAAACTATCAACCAATGTGTAAACAACAAGAACAAAGCTCTCCCAACAGCCGCAATCCAGCATGGTTGTTTACTATGTTTCTTTCCTGTGAAAGATGGGGATCTCCAGCTCCAGATGGGTAAGGAGGAAGGAGAGGAGGGGCCATAGGCATGGATGCCACACTGAGACCTGGCTTGAGGTAGGTAGTAGGGAACTGTCTCAGTGGCATCAGTTTCTGGTCGGAGATGTACACATGGGCAATACTTGTAATAGCAAGCTCTTGAGACAAGGTGTCCCACGGGCATACTCATGTCCCCAAATCTCAAGGGAGCATTGTGCTCTATGCCTCATCCAGAAAACCAAAGCAGATCTCTATGAATAGGCTCCCCCCAGACTAGTGTCAGAAGGCAAGGGAAACATCCTACATACAACCTTCACTCTCCACCTGAAAAGGACAATCATCCAAGATGTGAGTTACCCTGCACCCGAAGGCTTGCATCCTCTGTGAACACTGCACTTTCTATTCATTGAAAGCAAGCTTAAAACACACAGGGAGGATGTTTCCTAGGGAAGCACACCCTCCATGTTTCCATGGCTTCTAGCTTATGTTTTTAGGAGAAGAGCTGGTAAGAGTTTAGACATCAACCCAAGTGCAAATTAACCAACAACAAACTTAATTTCACAAACTGTTATTATTCACTGTGATTATTTCCTCTGAACACAGTCCTGGCAGCTTTGAAGAAACAGCTGCAGTCTTCCCTCCTGGCTTTCCCTCCCTCCCTCTTTTCTTTCCTTCCTCCCTTCTTGCCACAAGACTGAGAAGGAAGGCGGGATTCTCAAGAATAGCAAAGCCTCAGGTGGTTCTTTCCTGAGTTGTTCCCAGGCACAACTGTGAGCACACCTGGGAAGACACACAGGGGTGTGTGACACTTTTAGCAGTTACCACATTCAAGCAGTCTGGGGTGGCCTGAGTGCAGGCTTCCTGTATGCACTGTTCTGGGCTTCCCTTCTGGAGACTGGCTTCTTTTTTCATGGTGAGCCACCTTCATGTAACCAGAGAGCACCACAGAGCTCTGTGGGGCTGTCTGCATTTTCTTCTACTACTTTGTACCTGGCACACTAACCTACTTTGATGCTTGAGGAGTGAGGGCTGGCCCATCACTTTGTAATCATATCCTATGATATGAATAGGAAAGAACTTGCCCATCCAGCAGGGGAGAAAGTGTGTGTTGCTGTCAGGCTATGCTTTACCTTAAGTTTTCCTGTACTGGACAGAAGAGTGGCATTTTAAGCAGTGCCTTGCTTTAGAATACTCTTTATCTTTAAAAAAATCATCATCATCATCATCATCATCATTATTATTTTCTCCCTATGTAGAGTAGCTGGCTTAAACCTTCTATGTAGAAAAATGGCTTTGGCTTCATAGAAATGCATTTTCCTTTGACTCTTGAGCACTGGGATTACTTCGAGCACTAGGAGACTCCACTTTTTACAACCATCACTTGACTCCGTTTTGAGGAAGGAGGATGATTGAAGGCCCCAGGTAGACCCAGAAACTGCATCATCTGTTTGGCACCACCCATCCAGTATGGACTAATAAATGACTTATTCAAGGGAATAGAAAGGGAGCCATCCTTAGTTCATTGGGATAACAGACTGTAGGAGCAAATGGGTGGACTACAGAAACCAGGTTCAACAGGACACACAGGATAGACCAAGAAAATGGTGAATCCTATAAAGTGATGGGTAACT
The DNA here is from genome assembly GCF_903995435.1 of Acomys russatus. Taxonomy (NCBI): domain Eukaryota; kingdom Metazoa; phylum Chordata; class Mammalia; order Rodentia; family Muridae; genus Acomys; species Acomys russatus. The sequence continues at coordinate 77,993,926 of NC_067140.1, forward strand.
AACACTGTCATGGCATGATCTGTCAACAGCTATCATATGATACTTGGTGTGTGCCTCAAAGACTGATGAGCAGACGGCTTCCTCGCATGTCCTTGGAGCTTTAGCTTGGCTCTGTCTCCTGCTGTTGACGTGGTCCACTTGACAACCTGCCTATCGACCTGGACCTGTTTTTGACCCATTCCTGGCTGCAGAACCAATCTGGCCTTCCACCACATGTGTGTGTGTATATATACATACACACACACACACACACACACACACACACACATATATATATATATATATATTACTGTGTAATGTATGTATTAATATTAGCAGTTAAGATCAAAATAAAAGAACCAGCATTTGCCTCAGCCAGGTAACCAAGGTAGAGCAGGATTATATGACAAACAACTGCTGCCTTCGAAGCTATTAACCTTGGGAAGCTACTGTTAGTCAATAGGCTCTGACATTATAGAAGGCCATAAATATGTCTGTTACTGTCATAGCATGTTCACACAATGCAAAACCCACATTAGCATTCCATAAAGTTAATCACAGAACATCAACCAATGTGCCCTGACTTGAGGCTGGGAACTGCAGCTCCCTGGCTTAGTAGACATCCTCTGGGCTCATCCATTTGCTACCCTCTGCCCAGATGGTGGTGGTCCTGTCTAGAGCCCATGTGGGCTGATCACAAGCCAGACTCACTGAGTACAACTAGACCTTATTTACATAAAAATGAAATATCTCCACAACAATGTAGACCTAAGAGGATTCAGGGATCATGTTCATTCATCTCTACAGCAGGTTCGGGCATCATGGCCAGAGAATTTTGTAGGTTGTCAGTCACTAGTGAGTCAGCAGTACCCATCTTCTCCTTATCACCTGCCCAGATTAACTCAAGATTGACTTTGTACCTAATTTAGAGATAGCAAGGTCTGTGTGGGAACTGGATTGAGGTCTTATTTAGATAGTAACCCTCAATCATCCATCATAATGTTTGTAAACAATGCCTAGGTAGGCAAGCCACCAAGTTTAAAAAAGAAGTTCCTCAGTAGAAGAATGGATAAAGAAACTGTGGTACATTTACACTATGGAATACTATTCAGCTATTAAAAACAAGGAATTCTCGAAATTTGTGGACAAATGGATTGGACTAGAAACTATCATAATGAGTGAGTTCACCCAGAAGCAAAAATAGACAAATGGTATATACTCACTTATATCGAGACACTAGTCCAAGGGGTACGTCCCCATGAAAGACTTTACTTACCAGGAAAGTGAGTCAGAGGGGAGGACATCCTATTGGGACTTTAGGTGAGAGAAGCATGGGAGAATGGGGAAATAAGGGTCCTGGAAACCTACAAGAAGAACATTATGATGGGCGGATCTGGGTACAGGGGTCCTGCTCAAACTATGGCACCAGCCAAGGAAAATATAGGCAGTAAACTTTGAACCCCTACACAGACCTTGCCGATGGACAGGACATTCTCCACTGTTGAGTGGAGAGTGAGGTCTGACTTTCATACAAACTCTGGTGCCCCATTTTTGACCACGTCTCCTTGTTGGGGAGACCTGGTGGCACTCAGAGGAAGGATAACAGGTCACCAAGAAGAGACTTGATATCCTATGAGCATATACAGGGGGAGGAGGTCCCCCTCAGTCACAGTCATGGGGTGGGGGGGAGAAGGGGAGAAGCGGAGGGAGGGAGGAATGGGAAGATACAAGGGACGGGCTAGCAACTGAGATGTAATATGAATAAATTAATAAAATATTAATGAAAAAAGAAGTTTCTCAGATTTGTCCAAGTGACAACAAAGTATAAGAGGATAACTTGTCAATCTGAGTTGTGAAAGTTGGAATCTGGGATGCCTGAAAACACAGTGATAACACACACACTTGTTAATTAAATTTCTTTTACTCCTTTAAATTAGTCTACATTGTTGAGGCTTCCATTTTGTGGTCCTTTTTTCTGTCTTATCTTTATCCCAGAAAGGAACTCCATGATTTGTTTAGATAGGATACTTCACTTGCTTTCCAACATTCCCTCACATTTTATTCAAATTCAGCAGACTCCATGTCGGGTGGGAAACATGCAATTCACACACACACACACACACACACACACACACACACACACTCAGAACCTTAGCTGGACTAACTGGAATTACTCATCCCCTGCAGTAACCATAGGTCCAAATGGAAGCTAGAACCATCTCAGAGAAAGGCTTTGCTTTCAGATGGGGACCAAGGGAGATAGAGACTCGTCTATGCCTTTGCTTTAGCCAGAGCTAGTTAGTACGAGGGCTCCAAGTACTATCATGTATTCTGTAAGAGAAAAAGCCTCCTGTAGGCTCAATTTTCTTAACCAATATATTTTATTACAACTTATTAACTGAGCATATGTCACTTATAACCCAACTAACCAAACCAACAGGAAAAGAGGATTAAGGAAGATAATAACAAAACCATAGGATATCAGTTCTGAGGAGCGATTCTCCTGGCATAATCAGCAGGATTTCTTCTGCTGGAACCTGGAGTAACTAGAACCCGGAACCTCAGCAGGAGCCGGAGCCCAGAAGCCTTCCCTCAAGTGTTTCTCTCTAGAAGCATTTTCTAAGTGGAGCAATGAACAGCCAAAACTATCCCATGTCTCCAAAAGGCCCCGCCTCCAGTTCTGGGCTCCTTTATATATCTCCTCCCCAAGTCTGTTCATGGGATCTTTTCAGCTGGCAACAATCAAGCTCCCGCATGAAGTGGTTGCTCTTCTAGTGAATTAACCTTGCCTGTTCTCTCACAAGAGCGTTCCGATCCCACACTTGGGATCCTAAAAAACAGGTTTATCTCTCCTTCAGCCTCTCTTGTGACTGCATGTCTCACAAAGACACTCTATTCTTGACAAATAGCATGTATAATTTTAACAATGTGCTCACCTTGAGCCTACATTCTACTATAGGTCCCAAAGGCCAAAAGATAGACAGATTATTTGGTCAGTTGAAAAAAAATTTGCTCAGGCTAATGAGGGTTAGTTTTCAGCCCTTGGACTTCTTTTAAATAAAAGATCCATGGTTAATTATCATCTCCCAGTTTTTATCCTTTAATCTTTAGTTTTAAATTCTTGATAGCAATTGCTATGAAACCTAGACCTGTAATCATGACTGGAGAGAGAAGCAGGTCCTGCGGCAATTAAATAAAAAGTCCATTTTATTTTTCATGCTAAGCTATGATATTTAATTAATAGAATATTAGTTTCTTCCTAATAGGAACAGCTGCATCTTCAAACATACTTTCGAGGTTGGAGAGCTCTGCTGTGCAGGTATGTTCTAGAAGAACAAAGGGAAACATGCTCTGCTAGCCATTCAATTGTGACGTCAATCATTATGGTAACTGCATTTTCTGCAACACAAATGCTAAATTATACATTATGCATCTTTCTAAGCACATCAGATCAATTGTTAAACAGACTAGTAAGAATGATCATATTACAAACTTAAAATAAACTGAGCGACAGGGGAGAGCCCATGACTTCATTTAATATTGATAACAGCTCAATTTAACAGTTGAAAAAGCAAACACCTTTAATAAATTTGGTGTGAATGATCATACAGCCCGATATTCTACTGTACAGGAGTGTACACATATAAATCTATTCGTGGAGTTATGTACATTTCAATATATACCACATAGCTTTCCTACTTACAATTTTCTTTTGATAAAGGAAGCAGTTTCACTGTACACAGATGTGCAATGCTACATCATATCCTGAGTAATTGGGGGATTATTAATAAACTACTGGAAATTCTCTCTTTTTATGTGAATAATCCTGAAGAGTCTGTACTAAACCTTGAACAAAAGGATATTTAAAAGATTGCATCCAGCTTTGCACTTGTTTTATGCAGAAAAAGCTCAAGAATGAACAACAGCCATTGAGGTTGGGGAAATGCTCTCAAATAGTGAAGGTTAAATGAGGTTTTACTTATAGGGACTCTGTGAGTTTTAAGTGATGCTGCTTACATCCAATTTGCCAGGCATGGAAGACTCTTCTTATGATTGGCCTACAGATACTTTTTGCTGAACAGGACACTCGGTGTAAACATCCATGTTTAGGGATTACTAAGTCCCAATCCAAATGAGCAAAACAATATGACGTAATTTAAAGTATCTTTGAAATATAGCCGGCCACATGGAAGGAGTATAAAAAACAAGCATATTTTGGTGAAGGAGGAAATCAGACGAAAAATCATTTAAGGGTGGTCTGGTAAGCCACCCACTCTGGGAGGTCCCAAGTTGGCTTGGCTCTAAGAGCCCCCAGATAAGCAAGCCACACATCCATCTTGCAAGAGGGGACCAGCTTGCTGCACACTGAGGAGGAAGTACTACAGGAAAGGCCACGTTCAAGTGCAGAGGTACAGTAACAATTTCCAGTCAGGGTCTCCCTTGGCAGGCAAGCATCCCACTCCCAAACTCAGGCACTAGATATGGTGTGTGAGGTGGTCTGGGCTGGCTGCTGCATGCCGCCCCAGCAGAAGGAGGCAGGCTGGGATCCTTGCGCAGGAGTCCACCCTGCATCGGAGACAATGTGGTGAGAAGGCACTGTATTGGTGGTTTCTTGGTCGCACCAGCTCTACCCCGTTCCATGGCTGCTGTAGTCAAAGACTCCTTTCTTGAAAAATGGTGAGAACTCACAAATGGTATGCTTCGACAGGGTCAGCCCCACTTTGTTGATGTGAAGGGGAGATGTCGCAGATTGGAGCATCACACTGAAAAACTCCCTGAGGTATTTCTGAGAAGAGACCAGAATGAAGATATGGTCAAGACAGTGCTAGAGTCAAGGAGGGGAGGGAAAACAGCCACTGATCTACATACACATGTATTTCATTAACAAAACCAAGGTGAGGATGCTCCAAAGATCCTTGACCAGCTCAGCCTATGCAGAGTAAACAGGGCTGTGACATCCAGGCCCACAGTAGAAGTTTCTTTGTCTCAGGGCTCTAATCCATAGAAATGTCATCTATCTGTTGGCAGTTTCATAAGGAATGGCAGTGATGCTAGCACGGGACATTTTCCCTACAGCAACTTTACCCTACTTAAAATGTCATTTTCCTCTCAAGTTTCACATGGTGGGGGTGCTCATCTGAGCAATGGTAGCAATGATATCTTCTTTGAATCCTAATTATAAAGTAGGATCAGATCAAGCACTAATATTAACAGACTATTTAAAAACTTCTATAATCATCATCACCAACAAAATATTCTTCCTGAGGTGAAAGGTGAACTGCTCTGGGCTTTTCATCACCTCCCCCCATGGTAGTGCTCACCACAGCACCATGTGCCATTTATGGTACTGAAAGAGAAAGGGTGCCTGAGACAAGGCTGTGAGATGGAGGGAGTGACCTCAGACGCAGGTGCCTAAAGCATGTATTAGGGGAGAAGAGGAGATATAAGAACAGCTCCGCATTTCAGGTCAGGCAAATCTTGTCAACAACAGAAAATGAACTGTCTCCATTCATCTAAATACATACAAAATCTTGGCACAAATCCAGAAATTATGCTTTATTATTATTCTTGACTGTAACAAAACAAAACAAAAGCCTAATCCTAGAGCAGGAAGGGCCTAGGGGCCACAGCTCCACAGGCCAGCAGGCAATGTGTGGAGACCTAGAACTGTCCTGTGTATGCTAAGGAATGTTACAGGTGTGGATGCCAGGGATGCTCCTGGGCCCGGGGATAAGGAATTATTTGGCCCCAGCTGAGTTTGTCCTAGATGAGCCTTAGCTGTCCTTTAAGAGAAGTCACTTAGGCCAAAGAAGTTTGTTAGCTATTTGCTTAAAAGTAACGGCAAGAGCTAAAGCCAGCTTTATATAGCATTGCTACTACCCTTGGACTTTGTACCCTTTATAGAAGTAACGCTGAATATGCAGAGATAAATTACATATCCCTTTTTCCTTCTTTTCCATAGTGCCAACAGGAGAACGTCCAGCCTTGTGCATGCCAGGCACTCTCCCACTGAACTGGACTCCCAGATCTTACACCTTAAACTACATATCCTGTAAATATAGCATGTGACCAGAGCTGCACATGTGAAGCTGCCACCAAACCAAGACAACAAACACTTGCAGCACCACAGAAGTTTCCCAAGTCACCTGCTGTGGCCTGGTCTTCACCCTCTCCCAGGGATGATACCCTTTTCTTGGAACTGACATGTTCTACTGAGCAAACTGTGGTGGGGTACACAGAAGCTGGCCACTAAGCACAAAGACTCAAAAACAAGAAGCTTTCACTGAAACTTGGTTTCCTGGCTCAGGATTCCTAACTTACAAGTCTCAGGAGCCCCTACCCACCAGCCCCAGGAAGGAGTCTGAAGCTGAAATCAGCTGAAGGCAAGAAGTGCCTAAACCAAGGGAGACGTCACAAAGGAACTGGGCTTCAGTGCCCCGAGTTAAAGAGACTGTGCCAGGTACCAGGAGTTGCTGGTTTCCTAGACAACACTTGAGCTGACAAGGCTGCAGCATGTGGCTTTCTATGGGTTCTAATCACTCGAACCCACATAGCCTGCTTTGTCCGCTGAGTCTTCTCCCAGCCCTGGTTTCTTGACAAAAATACCAAGAATTTGCAATGGAGCAAAGGCAGTATCTTTAATGAACTGTCTTGTGAAAGCTGGCAATCCATATATACAAAAATGAAATTAAATCCTTGTATCTTATTCTCCTAATCAACTCCAAATGGGTTGAAAACCTAATTTTTTGACCCGAAACTCTGAAATTGTTAGAGAAAAACGGAAAAAACTTCAAGGGATTGCCATGGGTGGGGTTTTTTTCAAGAGGGATCCAGCTGCTCAACAAATACAGCCAACATTCGTCCATGGGGGATCCCAGAAGACTAAAGTGTTTTGTGCAGTTGTAGAGTGAAGAGACAGCCCAGCAAATGGGAGGAACTCTTTGAAAGTTATACATCTGACATTTAATGTCTAAACCATAAAAAGAGCTCAGGAAAGAAAAACAAAATTGGCTAATGAGGTGAACATACAATTTTCAGAAGAGGAATACCAACAGTCAATTAATACTCAGAAGGTGTTCAACTTTGCTGCCATCACAGAAACTTGAATCAAAACTACACAGAGATTCCATCAGAGCAGTAGCCCTTAAGAAAACAAGTAACAACAATTGCTGGTAAGGATGTGGGCCAAAGAGTCACAGCATGAATCCAGCAACCATGGACATCAGAAGATTACTAAAAATTTAACAGCAGCCCAGCCATCCCTCCTCTGAGTATTTACCTAAAGGGCTACAAGTCTACACATCACAAGACATTGCACACCAATGCTCACAGTGCCATCAATTAGCTAAATTATTGAACCAGACTAAGTAGCCCACAACAGAAGGATGGAGAGGAAGTGAAGACTACACACGGTTGAATGTTCTTAGCTGTAAAGAAGAATGAGACAATGGCATCTATGGAAAAATGTGTGCAAACTGAGATAACTATGTTAAGCTAATAAAGTCAAACAGAAAAAGACAAATATATGTTTTTTTCTAATGCCTGGTTCTGAGGGTTTTATATAGTATATTAAGTTAAATGTATGTATGAAAGAGACTTAGAAGTTGTAATCAAAAAAAAAAAAAAAAAAAAAAAAAGAAGTTGTAATCAAGTTGTATATGGGGCAAAGGAGTCCATGTGAAGGTGAGAAAAGAGAGGGTAATTGAAATATGCTAAAAATGATACACATGTAAGGAGTGCCAAGAATCATAAAGATTTTGGACAAAGGTGTCCTGAATTGGTAGACAGGTGTTTACAGATGTCATAAGGTTATTAAGTGAGAGTCCCAGCATCAGATCTGTGATACCTACCAACAAATTGCTGGTCAAAGAGGCACTAGAGGCTTCCCAGACAATATAGGTTATTGCCACTGCTCCAGGCTGCAGACCAGAAGTGCACAATATGATTCTTTTGCTGGAAACATCACAAGTTAGACTGCAGAACACCCAGAAATCAGAAGCAGGAAGCTGCTTCCCTGCTGGTTAGCTCTCACAGTGATGGCAGATGCTAATTCAGGATGCTGGGGAAGACAAGTCATCAACAATGTGCTCATCTGTGGACCCAAGGCAGTGTACTACTGACCAGCAAGACTAGATGTACCAAAGGGTGCAACAGTGCCAGGACTGTTATGGGGGCTTTAAAAAACCCACTTCATTATTTTAGGCCTGCTCCATGGGAGGAAATTGATATCTAGAACTATGAACCTAATCAGTAGCCCATGACTGGGGAGTTAGCCGACCCTATTTGGGAAACTACATGGTTGTTTTGCTAATTGGACATGACATGTCTATCAAATTGCCTTCTACCTATTTATGTTTGTGCCCATAGATCAGTACTGCCATCCGCTCTGGTCAGTGTTTCGGTCAGTGTTCTAGTTTGGTTTCTGTTGCTGTGATGAACACTATAAACCACAAGTTCCTTAGGGGGAAGAGGGTTTACTTAGCTTACAGCCCCCATATCGCATCACTGAGGGAAGGCAGGGCAGAGACTCAGCGGGAGCTGGAGTGGAAAGCAGAGAGGAACCCTGCTTCCAGGCTCAGGGTCAGCTTCCTTTCTTACAGAGTCCGAGCCTTGCTGCTCAGAGATGGCACGACCCACAATGGCTGGGCATCCTTACGTCATTTAACTGTCAAGAAGGTACCCCACAGATATGGACCCACAGGCCAACATGATTGGGAACATGCCTTCATTAGAGTTTCCCTCAGATAACTGCGCAAGTTGACAGTCAACTAGGCAGCCAGAGGGGCTTCCTTTAGCAGTAGGTAGAAAAACTCATGATTGGTGGGTGTTCAACCCTAAGTAAATTATCTGTATTACCCCCTCCCAGGCTCATGGAACTGTGTCTGTGTGTGTCTGTGTGTGTGTGTGTGTGTGTGTGTGTGTGTGTGTGCACGTGCGTGTGTGAGCATTAAGGCGTGGTGGCATAGGCCTTTAATCCTAGCATGCAGAGGCAGGTGGATCTCTGTGAATTTGAGGCCAGCCTGGTCTACAAAGTGAGTCCAGGACAGCCACGGCTACACAGAGAAACCCTGTCCCTAAAATCAAAACAAAACACATAAACAAACAAAAAGAATGTAAACGCTTGAGGAAGGAGTAAAGCATACAGAACTCTGTCTTCCGGGCATGGCATGGTCACGGCACTCTAGGAATCTCAGCAGATGTGCTTATTCATTCAAGACCTACAATAAAATTGCTCCCAGAAACAGTCCATCATGGCCTCAGCCCTTCCTGAGGAGCTACATTAGCTAATGGCTGCTGGGTGAGATACTTCCTTCAGAAATATAGTCACTGGTAAGCTATCTATACCCTGGTAAATAAACTCTCAACTACATTCCTGTAAGCAATTCTAATTAAACTAATTGGTCCATAGACAGACAGACAGACAGAGATAGATAATAGGTAGGTGTGTAGACAGACAGACAGACAGACAGACACACAGACAGACAGACAGACAGAGACAGACAGATAATAGGTAGGTGTGTAGACAGACAGACAGACAGACAGACACACAGACAGACACACAGACAGACAGACAGACAGAGACAGACAGATAATAGGTAGGTGTGTAGACAGACAGACAGACACACAGACAGACACACAGACAGACAGACACACAGACAGACAGACAGAGACAGAGACAGATAATAGGTAGGTGTGTAGACAGACAGACAGACAGACACACAGACAGACACACAGACAGACACACAGACAGACAGACAGAGACAGAGACAGATAATAGGTAGGTGTGTAGACAGACAGACAGACAGACACACAGACAGACAGACAGACAGAGACAGATAATAGGTAGGTGTGTAGACAGACAGACAGACAAACACACAGACAGACAGACAGACAGAGACAGAGACAGATAATAGGTAGGTGTGTAGACAGACACACAGACAGACACACAGACAGACAGACAGACAGACAGAGACAGATAATAGGTAGGTGTGTAGACAGACAGACAGACACACAGACAGACAGACACACAGACACACAGACAGACAGACAGACAGACAGAGACAGATAATAGGTAGGTGTGTAGATGACAGGTGATAGAAAGGAAGAAGAAAGGAATCAGATGGAGTGAAGAGGGATAAAACAAGATGACAGAGGATAAAGTAGATCATAAAGAAACCCCTTTATCACGTACAACTAATATGTGCTAATACTATACGTGAAGGAAAACAGGGAAATTACTTAGAGTGGGAAAGATGAGGGGCATGCTCAGTTGTGCACTGAACTGTGAGTAATCCCAGTTTCCTGCAGAGACAGGGGGGCTTCTGAGCAGAGGCAGAGGCTCAGTAGCTCCTGGCAGCTCCTTCTTCGGGTGCCCCGTAGACCGCATCGGCAGCATACTGTTTACATCCAGCTTGCCTTCCAGAGAAACTCTGACAGACTGCAAGCCAATGGAAATCCATCAACAGATGCTGTAGCACCATTTGTCACAATTAGTTCACAAAGCAGGGTCCTTTTAAAGGGCTGATAACATGCGAAATTGTGCACAATGAGAAGCAAAGTTACGAAGATAAATCAAAGGAAAAGAGGACGTGTTGGAGGCACCATCCCTGTCGTGGCATGGCCATGGCAAGAGGATGTGTTGGAGGCACCATCCCTGTCGCGGCATGGCCATGGCGAGAGGACTATAAATCTGCTGAAGGTAATGACTTTTTCTTCATATGAACTCATCACCATGGCTTCATGCAAACTCCAGACAGAAAGATCTGATATGGCTGCCTCTTCGCATTGCTGAGCTTTCTCTTTGCAAACTAGATCCCTGCGTAGCAGGAGTATGGGGCAGCTGGCTTCTTTTACACAGACAGCTCCTGCAGCACAAGAGACAGCATGCGGTTGGGAACTGTTCTTTGCAGGCAAGGTGCTCCTAGGGCTGCACGAGCAGCCATGGCCTTTACCACTTATGTCTGAAATGGGCTGATCAAAGCCAAGGGCTGTGGGCGGGGCTAGAGTTGACAAAATGAATGTTCTGACAGTTTCTCTAGGTTGTGGTGTTGTCATTGTTCTCTGCAGTCTCCAATTAACTGGGGCACATAGTCAAGGTTGGGAAAGTGCTGAGATGTAACAGTTACAATTGTTTGTCATGAAGTAACTTTAAGTTATAATATATGCCTGGAGAACAGTACATAACGTAAGTGCATAACCTAATGAACATACTTCTGTGATCAGTACCTGGTTATAATGAACAGTTTCCATCCAGCCAACCCTCCTGGTGTCCCTCCTATCATCTGCAACCCTCGTCGCCAGGGTAACAACAGTTCACGTATCTGGACTTCTACCCGTTCAGAGCAGTGTTGTCTGTCTTAAACTTCACGTTAGCCAGCACTCTCTGTGTCTCATCTCACGCTTTAAGGCACTTCTTTGGGGTTCCTCTGTTCAATATCTGTGAGATGCATCTGCCCTGAGCATGTAGCTGTGGTGTTCAGGACCTTTCACTTCTGTATTTTACAGGTGACCAGTAAGAGGAACTGACAATGATAGCTTGTTTGGTCTTTCTGAGTTCTGCTTCAATAACGGAATCCACTTTCATGTATGCTATAGATATAGCATTATGATTATGTATGTGCCGCTCAACACATATTTACATTAAAGATTTGTGTTGGTTGGGCTCAAAATCTGCAGCTAAAGGGAGAAATAAAAGGCTCTTCTGTCAGAGGTATCCCTTTTCTGTAGACATTCAGCTCTCCTCAGCGTGTGAGAAATAAGTTCAGGAATCAGGCTCCATCCCCAAGGTAGCAAACTCTATAAAAATTGAATTGAAGAAACTGAAGGACATTAGGAGTTTAAGTGACTTATCAGGGTCAGAAGTGCAAAGCAAGAAAAGGATTTGTAAAAGCCAATATCCAACTGCTGTGTCTGCCTTTCACTGAACACTTTCTCCACTGTAAAATAAAAGAGAAGTATTATGACGGGCAGATCTGGGCCCAGGGGTCCTGCTCAAACTATGGCACCAGCCAAGGACAATACGTGCAGTAAACTTTGAACCCCTACCCAGATCTAGCCAATGGACAGGACATTCTCTACAGTTGAGTGGAGAGTGAGGACTGACTTTCACATGTACTCTGGTGCCCCATATTTGACCACGTCCCCTGGATGGGGAGGCCTGGTGGCACTCAGAGGAAGAGACTTGGTACCCTATGAGCATATACAGGGGGAGGAGGTCCCCCTCAGCCACAGTCATAGGGGAGGGAAGTAAGGGGAAAATGGGAGGGAGGGAGGAATGGGAGGATACAAGGGATTGGGATAACAATTGAGATGTAATATGAATAAATTAATAGAATATATATTAAAAAAGAGGTGCAGAGTGAGGAAGAAAGCATGACAGCACAGAGGACACGTGCCCACAATTTACTTGTTTAGATGGCCAATAATCAAGGAGTATTTCAACACATAGCACTTTGCTACTGTAAAGTGACTTTCTTTAAAGGTTTCTAATACGGTTTACTGTTTGGGGACAACAAGCTGGTGCAGGGGACTGGGAGAGATAGACTCTTGCGTTTCTGCTCTAGAGAAATATGGCTGCCATGTAGTTTAAAAAGTCCAGCAAAGAAATGAAGACAATATCCTAAAAGGAACTGTGGGTATTTATTTATTTAAAAAACTTTATTTATATAATTTCTTATTTCCCTTTCCTTCTGCCAATCTTTCCCATGAATCTCTAATCTTGCTTTTGCTAAAATTCATGGCCTTTATTTCTTTGTGTGTGTGCACGTGTACATAACTTTCTCAGTCCATATAATGTCAAATCTCTCTCTCTCTCTCTCTCTCTCTCTCTCTCTCTCTCTCTCTCTCCTCCTCTCTCTCTCTCTCTCCTCTCTCTCTCTCTCTCTCTCTCTCTCTCTCTCTCCTCTCTCTCTCTCTCTCTCTCTCTCTCTCTCTCTCTGTGTGTGTGTGTATATACACACACATACACACACACATACACACACATGTATATATATAGTAATACAGTAAAACATATGTATGTGTATATATATAAAACCTATATGATTTCAGGGCTATTATTTATTTTAAGTCAGTAAGTCAGGGTCTCACTGTGTAACTCAGGTTGGCTCCAAATTCTCTATGAAATCCAGGCTAGTCTCAAACTCACAATTTTCCTGCCTTAGTCTTTTAAACACCAGTATTACAGGCACACATAACCATGCCTGGCTTGGAGTGTGAGCTTTTAAAAAGGACAAATAACAGAAGAAGCAGACTGCCAAAGACACAAAGCAATGAGTTTTCTGAATGCCACCTTTTCAAAGCAGACACCGCTCTCCAACAAAACAAAAGTTTCTTAGCAAGCTCCAGATCTGTGAAAGACTTAGAAAGTTCTAAGCATTGTGAGAAATTTGAGTGGTGTTTCTTACTAAATTTCTATGGTAACTTAACAAGTCAAGGGCTGTTGTCATGTCTACATTATCAATGGAGAAACAGGCCCGGGAAGCCTACCTAAGACAGCAGAGGTGGAGGGCACATAAGCTAGACAGCGTGACTCAGAACCAGGGCTCTGCAGGTTCTGCTGAGCCTGTCTCTTAGGACCACCCACTCCCTCTGCTGACCCCATCCTGCCCTCATAGAGTGAAGCCATCTACACATGCTGTGGGTTGTCTCTGCTGTTTGAGACTCATAAGCTGTCTCTCCTGGGTTGAATGGCGCTCCAGTGGGGACTGCTGCACGCTGGGCTCTTCAGTCCCAGTGCCTTTCTGCAGAGGGATACTCACAGTGCCTTTGAAGACCCTGGCCACTTTCCCTGCCTGCCCTGCCTCTCCTCACTCCCAGCAAGCACTCAGGTCTCCTCCCTGAAGAGACACTCATTATCTGGAGATAGTGCATCTAGCTGCCTAAGAAAGAAGCTGGAGAATTGTTCCTATGGATATTCTGGAATTGATGCACCATAGTCAAAGAGCTACTGAAGTTAGGTACTTGGAATGTGCTGGAACCAAAGGTTTTTTGGGGACTCAGCAAGGCATTCCCAGAATGCATAGCTACTGTCATGGAGAATTTTCAAGAGGGAGTGAAATTTGTGCCTTTGGTCTCCGTCCTTTGCTAAGGCTGATAACTGGTTAGTCTATTTTTCTTACACTGGCCATTGTCGGCTACTATGATTCACCATCAAGTTAACTGTAAACATCCCTCAGGACACAGGGAGGTAGTAGATACCCATGAAATCAGGAGAAATCTTCCATGTGGATCATGGCTGAGGGCCTCACAGTAGGCTGCCTGTCTAATCAAGGCATCTTGCCTATGACACTCTTCTCCTACGAGGACTATGAATCTAAAAGGTCTTTTGAGAACAGTAGTGGAGATGAGGCAGAGCAGCAGGGGCACATCCCCAGTCAAGCATTCGGCTGGGAAGAGAACTCCCCAAATCTTGATCTACATCTAGGCCTACCTTCAGATTTTTTATGCCACTTCAAAACCAAACCAAACATTACTCGTCTTCTGTACCAAAACAGTAGAGGCTACTGGTTAAGGTGAATAGTTCTAAAAGGCAGAACACTCGACAGTAACGTACTGTAGTAAACAAGCAGGCAACCTACTAGACTTTCTTTTTCCCCAGGATGCAGGGTACTGCCATATGGTTGCCAAGCCACGGCTCTGAAGTATTGTGTTGCTCTGTGTAGACCTTCTGGGTGAAGGTCAGACTACGGACATGACTCACATGGACCTACAATGCACTTTCAGCTGACCACTGCCTTCACCTACTGAAAGACCTCTGTTGGGTTTTCCTGTCCACCTTCACGCCTATGAATGACAGCTGTCCACCTAAGCAAAGCCTTCTGGGCCAACAGAGCACCTCCTCATGCAGTCCCTCCTTATCTTAAAGCTGGTCCTATTCAGCTACATGCTCTTGAAGGAAAAGAAGGTTTGGGAATAGGAGGGAGAAATGAAGTCTAAATTCAGCAAAACCGTGCGGGTGGGGAGTGTGCGCCTCACATGCAGCAGGGCTCTGGGTGGAGAGTCTAGAATCTAGAGTCACGTCGACAGGTGCTTTGTAAAAGGCACACCCACATTTCTGAGCAATAAGACCCGCTAGGACTCTGTTTACAGATAAAGACATTGACATCAAGAGGTCCTGAAGTAGCCAAGGTCAACAGCCAGGGGAGGACAGAGTGACCGGCTCCTCCAGTTTAGGAGAGAATCAAATGTTCTCTTGTGTTCCTTAAGGGTCATATCCCTGAAGCTGAGATAAAATGTGGCCTTTCTTTAGGACTTTCAATACTATGTTAAAGTAGGCTCAATCTTCTTATCTGCTAGACCCTTCCCCTCCATTTTAAGTAGCAGGAGATGAAGTCATGACCATTTTATGCTATTAAGAAGCTTCTGTTTTAATAAGACTCAGAACTGTAGCTGTGGCCTGCATCTTATTTAATGTGCAATACATTACTGAGTTGTGTCATTCTAATGATTTTCACAACTATCTCATTGTTATGGAACTATCTTCCTTTTACAACATTTTAACAAAAAACTGTAATTTAATTTAAAGTTATTGAAATCACTAAAATTGATATAAAATGTTCTTTAGAAATGTAACATGGCCTATTGTCTTTCTACTGTGCCATTTAGCAGGGAGGAGAGTTCAAGGGCATTCCTCATCCCCAGAGGCCATTATGTGTGAACATAAGACAAGTATCCGTCTAATAAGACCAGTGGGATCCATTTGCCTGGCAGAGGAACTGGAGAATGGCATTGACTGATGAGCTCTGAAGACATTCCAGGTCCAGATGGAGATACCCTGGGACATCTCCAGATCTGAGCAAGGTCTAGCTCTCCCTGTGGTAAAGCAATCCAGTAGGCTCTATGAGGTCACCTGCGCAAACCTTCTCCACGCCAAAGTCCCACAAAATTTAGTCTGATCACTTCTCATTGCCATTTTAGAAATTCTACAAGTTAACTGTACGGATCACCAAATACAGTGGCTGCACCTCCTAAGTAAACTTAAGTGACTTCCACATTCTGATGAAACGAGGACAGTTTGGTCCAGTGACTCGTGTACGCATCCAGCAGTTTCTGCACACCTGCTCTCACATAGCACTGTGCCATGCCCTTGCATAACGTGTTAAGTAGGATAGACACAGTCTCCCTCTCGTTGCTCAGAATCACACCTCTCTTGCTGTGCGTGCTTTGTCCCGTCATTCAAATCCCACCTATCTTTTTCATTTTTAAAAACTGGTGTACAAAGTAATGGGTTCTTTATGGGATTTTCCTTCACTTTGTGTCTGCTGATCCTTGTTGCAGAGCACCTCCCCCAAACTTGGCACTGCCTCCTACTCGCCACCTTTCTCTCCAGCTGTCTCCCCCTTTGCTTTCTTGTTACGTGTATTCTGTTCCCCTTTTTTCCTGAATTCCTCTTCTCCTGAACTATAAACCCTTTATATCTTACCAGTATAATGGCCAATGCTGATCTCTGGAAACTGTGTACATAAATTTTAAAAAGCTTGCTTTAGTTAATTTGGCTATGGCTTGGGTCAATGGTCTTTCTTCTTGACTCTGTGTGCTTAAAAGTAACTCTCACAGCCAAGTTTCACCCTCCCCAACCAGCGACACCCACACCATGTGTGCCTTTCTCCTCTGTAGAGCCTGGCCATTTAAAGGTATGCCTCTGACATGAACTCTGGTGCCCACTATTTGACCACTTCCCCTTGGTGGGGAGGCCTGGTGGCACTCAGAGGAAAGGGAAGCAGGCTATCTGGATGAGCAGGCTGTGGTCATATGGTGGGGGAGGAGGTCCCCTTCTGTCATGGGTCTAGGGGAGGGGAACAGGGTGAAAGGAGGAAGGAGGGGGAACGAAAAGATACAAATGAGGGGATAACAACCGGGATGTAATCTGAATAATAGATTTTAATTTAAAAAGTATGCATCTGGATATTGCTGGATTGGACCATTTGGGGTGGGAAGACCCACCTTGACTCTGGGCCACACCTTCTGGTGGCAGCTTATAAAACAAAACAAAACAAAACAAAACAAAACAAACATGGCAGAAGGAAGCCCTTGCTCAGATCTATCCCTAGCGCAGAGCTGGCAGACAGACACTCTCTGCACAGGGCAGGGGAGAGGTCTCAGAGCTGGAAAAGAACATGCTTACCTTGAGAGCCCATTGACACGTGCTGAGTGGAATGCCCTCAGCCAGGCCCAGGGCTCCCAGGGTGAGCATGACCCCTTTTGCCTCCCACAGGCTTGGCCTGTGCAGGGCCTAAAGTGCTGTACAAACTGCCATGTGGTGAGTGCTACACTGTTGACTGTGCCATCCAGCATAGTAGCTATGTGATTACAGAGCACTTAAAATGTCGCCAGCATGGCTGAGGAATGGAATTCGAGTCTTTTTTTTTTTTTTTAAACATTACTCTGTGTATTATAAAGGCATTATCTGTGTAGTTCAGGCTGGACTCAAAAGTGCTAGGTAGCTGAGGATGAGGTTGACCTTGAACTCTGATCTTTCTGCCTTTACCTCCTAAGTACTGGGTTACTGCCATGAACCACTACACCAGGCTTTGCTTTAATCTAAAATTAAATGCTTACATGTGGCTGGTGTCCACAGCACAGTTCTGCACTGACTCTGACATATCATGTTTCTGATGCAAGAGTTTTGAGCACCAAGTATACTTTAGTATTTCTTTAAAAAAATATTTAAACAGTCTTTGAATTCCCTACTATTGCCTTTAAATCTCTTGTAGTACTCAAAACATGACTATTAGTTTGTGTGTATTTTTGACAGCATTTTTATATCTATATAAACAAATACCAAACTCACTACCCCAATTAAACTTATAGAACAGGTATGTAAGTGACAGGCTCTTTTACACTCTATTTTGCTCACATAATAGCTTATTACTAAAGAGCTCATAATAAGTTCCTCATTCTGATATTTGGTTATTAGAGCTTCTTAGTGGACATGCAGGTTTCCAGTCTTTTGGTGCAGCCCTACATGAATGTAAACCATAGAAAGGAAAGAATTTGTCACTACTCAGTTTGGTATTGGGTATAGACAATGCCCCAATGTCAAGTACAGAGAGCAGCACTTCCTGAAGAGAAGAATTGGGAGCACTACAAATAACAACCCTGTGGCCCATACACCATCACACGCAAATAACCCTGTGGCCCATACACCGTCACACGCAAATAACCCTGTGGGCCATACAACACCACACGCAAATAACCCTGTGGGCCATACACCGTCACACGCAAATAACCCTGTGGGCCATACACCGTCACACGCAAATAACCCTGTGGCCCATACACCACCACACGCAAATAACCCTGTGGGCCATACACCGTCACACGCAAATAACCCTGTGGGCCATACACCACCACACGCAAATAACCCTGTGGGCCATACACCGTCACACGCAAATAACCCTGTGGGCCATACACCACCACACGCAAATAACCCTGTGGGCCATACACCGTCACACGCAAATAACCCTGTGGGCCATACACCACCACACGCAAATAACCCTGTGGGCCATACACAGTCACACGCAAATAACCCTGTGGGCCATACACAATCACACGCAAATAACCCTGTGGGCCATACACCGTCACACGCAAATAACCCTGTGGGCCATACACAGTCACACGCAAATAACCCTGTGGGCCATACACAATCACACGCAAATAACCCTGTGGGCCATACACAGTCACACGCAAATAACCCTGTGGGCCATACACAATCACACGCAAATAACCCTGTGGGCCATACACCGTCACACGCAAATAACCCTGTGGGCCATACACAGTCACACGCAAATAACTCGGTGGGCCATACACAGTCACACGCAAATAACCCTGTGGGCCATACACCACCACACGCAAATAACCCTGTGGGCCATACACCACCACACGCAAATAACCCTGTGGGCCATACACTGTCACACGCAAATAACCCTGTGGGCCATACACCGTCACACACAAATAACTCTGTGGGCCATACACCGTCACACGCAAATAACCCTGTGGCCCATACACCATCACACACAAATAACCCTGTGGGCCATACACAGTCACGCAAAAATAACCCTGTGGGCCATACACAATCAAACGCAAATAACCCTGTGGGCCATACACAATCACAAGCACCATGATTTCTGTGGGCGAATTCCAAGAGTGTTTTTGTTTTGTTTTGTTTTGTTTTGTTTTTAGTGGGCGGGTATGTGTGTTTTAAATATTGTCAAATTGTTTTTCACAGGCATTGCACTAATTTATACATCCATAAGCAAAGTTGAAGAGGATATACTTGTAGTTGAGATATTTTAGCCAGATCCTTTGCTTCCTTAACAAAGGCTTTTCTCACTACAGTGAGTGACTGGGCAAGGACCTGCACATCTTCAAGTACCAGGTGCGCCTCTGACTCAACTCTCTGGACAGAATCACGACAAAATGAATTTCCTAGTAGCCAAAATTACAAGAATCATTTAAAAATAGCCTTAGTAGGACGTGGGATCTACTTTTTTTTCACTAGAAGCTTCTAAATTTCAAGAGGAGGCGAGATTAGACAGACAGGAGGGAGACTGGAAGTGGACTGCCTTGTAGTTGGCTAACCCACTGACCCAGGAGGCCATGCTTTCGAAGCTTCTTACCTCCCTCTGCACTTAGGTAAATCCTGCGACCTGAACTAGTACACAGACAGGAGGGAAGGCTTGCATGCAGCTGCTCTCACACTCCAGGCCTTGGTCTGTCTGAGCTCAGTTCCTAAGATGCCAGGATGCAAAGGCAGACACATCAGTGGCCTGACCCCGCCCTGCCTGGGGCAGAAGAAACACTCAGGTTTGCCCTATCCAGGCTCCAGATAACCCATGGGATTGGGAGTGAGATAAGCAATGAGGAGATAAATGAAATTAATCAAGGTAGACTGAAGGCGTCTTGGATTTCAATCCATAATTTATGATTAGGTATAAATTACTGTCCTATTAACTTCGTGCCAGTGATTTCAAACCCTTTAGCAGTCCTAGGGAGTAACTCTGTCCTCGCAAGCACTTCTGTCCCACCTTTGCTACCCTCGGTTTTAAAGTAAATACTTGAAATAAGTAGTCATCACTTGAAACGTGGCATTTATTTCTTGATGTTACACAGAAGTCTGAGAGCTCCCAGTTAAAATTCATCAGGGTGAAAATGTTAGTCTGTGATTACAGAATCAGAACTATTCATTACAGCTATTCAGAGAATCTGCTTTATGAGTTTAATGACATAAGCATATTGTATTGAATTATTATGGTACTACATCAATTGGATTCATAAATTTAATATACTCAGTCTGGTTCACACATTCTAATAAAATCCAGCAAGCTTTAAAAATTTTATAAGGGATGTGTGTTTAAAGTCCATGTGATATTCAAGTTTTACAGGTTGACAGTCCTGCTCAGGGTATTAAGCAGCTCTGGTGATCAGGATGACCCCACTTGACAGGAGCAGGCGCTCGGGAACCTCCACAATGGACAGCTACTTTAGGAAGGTCAGGACCTGCCTGGGCGGAGAAGCTGGTGGAGCCTTTCCTTGGAGCACAAGTCAAAACCATCTTGTATTTTTTGCTCACAGAGAGGAAGAGGAGATTGCTTAGCCCCCAACACCGAGCCTTAGAGAAGGAAGCTCGGCACGTTACAGGACATGCCACCAAGTTCTGATGGGCTCCACTCTTCACATTATATGATGGCTAAATGACAAAAAAGGGGGAGCAGGGTTCGGGAGGGGGGCTGCTGTGAGTGACTCCTAGGTCCGCTGTGGTCTTTGCCTTTGGCTGTAAGTCAGGCATGTCCAGTGGCTCAGTACAGAGGCATCCAGGCAGCTCCTACAGCAGTAGGGAGAAGGCAGAGCACCCTGGAGGCACACTCTGGTATGTGAGCACCCTTCTCCAGTCCTGTGGGCATGTCCTCAGGTGCCCACATGGGAGCAGGGGCACTTTCAAGGCCTGAAGGTGGGGTAGGGCTAGATAAGTACCTCACTGCTACGCACCCCAGTTTCCTCATCTGATTATAATACCTTCTTCTTAGTATGAGAAGATTTTATAAGTTGCTGTCTATAAAGTGTTTGGGGCAGAATTCAGTTCACAGCAGTCTCACAGTAAAGAGTCAATATTATTATCTATACTGCACTGTCCTCAGGGAGCTAGTTTTCTAATATACTAATTTTCTCCTCTTTTAGAATGTTTAAGACATATGAGTTTAAAACATGGGAAAAAATAAGTGCTTCCTCTTGCGAAGAAAAGCAGGAGCCAGCATGAATGGGAGTGCATTTCCCACCCTGCCTCTCGTCAGGCCCTGGCAGACCTTCATTTCAAGAACTGCTCTCAAGCCACAAAGAGGAAACATTGCAAAGTGGGGAATGATGATTAAATATGAGCCGAAAACCAACCCACACCAGGTAAGAGCTTATTTCAGGCACATTTCAGACGCTGATATTCTGACAAAATGCGTTGTTGTGTTTGTTGTTGTTGTTGTTTCCCAGCTTAGAGTTCCTTCCAGCACTGTAGAAACAGAGATTCTTGACAATCTGAGATAAAATGGCTGCTCCAAATGACTATGTTGATTGTTAGACTTCTTTTAGTGTGAATATCTTGCTCTGTGGTACCTCATGGATATGATGTACTTGAGCAAAAATTCAAATATTCGGGTGCTAAACAACTAGAAGATTAGGAATGCATTGTTCACACTTGCTAAAAGGCCAAAGCCTCCCTGTGGTGGACCTCAGGGTAGAGGCTGCACTAGGCAGCTCCTAGCTCATGACTAGGAGCACTGAAGACTTCATCTGCCCTCTCCTCCAGCTGTGCTTGTGGCTGAACAGAACATGCCTTTCCTCTAATACCAGCCTACGATGGTTTGTATGTGGATGGTAGATTCCCTTTCATTAAAATTCAGCTGTCCGAACATCAAGTTCCTGAACTCCAGGCAAAAGGGAACTCCAGGCAAAAGAGACTCTTCTCAGACTCTGGCAGGAAGGCCTACTGTCCCTTGTTTCGTTCCCTGGAGAGGGGGTCCTTGGGACTATTTACCTTGCAGAATACCCTTCTGTCTTGGCCCTCATCTCAGTGTCCACCATAGTCCTCTGACCCTATCCCTGAAAGCCATGGTCACACCAGGATTAAAACCAGGGATTTGGATTCTCTGCACCAATGGTCCTCTTCACTGAGGACAATGACTGACTGACATGACTGTCAGCGGCGGCGGGAGTGGGAGTGGGGTGGGGGGTGCGGGGTAGGGGAGGAGGGGTGGAAGGTAGGGGAAGAGGGGAGAGACAGTAGAGGGGCAGAGAGAATAGAATACCAGATCAAAAATCTCTCAAAATCTCTAACTGAAAAGGATGGGATTGGGTGGGTGTTTTATACAGAGAAATGCAGATAAAAATTCCTTTTCTGTACAGTTATCTGTAGATGTGCATATTTCCCATGTGTATATCTATGCACACACATGTACATATAGTATGTTCACAGAAGACCCTGAAGGCTAAATGACTGACACACTGGGTAGGTGACAGAAAGCCTTATTATTTAACAAGTATTGAGCTGCCACAAGCTTTCCTTCCTAGTGTACTTATCAAAATATCACAAGTTCACAGTTGCTTCTTTTCCTGACCATAAAAAAATTGCTAATTTTTTTCTTTTTCTTTTTTATTTCTTTTTTATTAATTTATTCATATTACATCTCAATGGTTATCCCATCCCTTGTATCTTCCCATTCCTCCTTCCCTCCCATTTTCCCCTTACTCCCCTCCCCTATGACTGCGACTGAGGGGGACCTCCTCCCCCTGTATATGCTCATAGGGTATCAAGTCTCTTCTTGGCAACCTGCTGTCCTTCCTCTGAGTGCCACCAGGTCCCCCCCTCCAGGGGACATGGTCAAATGTGAGGCACCAGAGTATATGTGAAAGTCATACCCCACTCTCCACTCAACTGAGGAGAATGTCCTGTCCATTGGCTAGATCTGGGTAGGGCTTTTTTTTTTTTTTTTTTTTTTTTTTTTTTTTGACAGAAAGTTATTTACCGAATCTGAATTTGTGCTTCAGAAGCCAAACTTCGAGAACTTCATTGTCCTGGTCACTCATTAAAGTCTGAGAAATGAGCACAGACTACTGAGGCGAGCTTGGGTAGCTGACAGAGAGACCTTCCCTGAGGCACTTGTGTCTGGCTATGTTAAAGCGCCACATGACTGCAGGAGAGAGGAGACTGGATGGGATGCTGGTTGGTGGTCCTACAGAGAGCCATGGTACTTTCACCAAAGACTGAGCAAACTGGGGCTATGTTAAGTCCCTAACCTTCAAAAATATTAACTTTATTTTTATTTACATACGTGTGTCTGTCTGAGCAGCACATTTGTGTGAGTGGCCTCAGAGGCCAGAGAGGGTGTCAACTCCCCCGGAGCTAGAGGTGCAGGTGGTTGTGAGCCAGTCCACGTGGATGCTGGGAACTGAACTCTGGGTCACATTCTTAACAATTGCTGAGCCATCTCTCCAGCTTTATGCTCACATTTTGATTTTAATTTTTGCCCCAATGGAGCTTCCATTCAGGCAAGAGAGGTCAGTGTATAGTATGTAAGCTGTTACTTGAAATGCTCAGATTCTTTCAGAAGCTGCACATAAGTACAGAATGGTGAGCTGCAGGCAAGACAAATGCAATTACCAATGTATAATGTGAACAGATACCAAGAAGCACAGACCCAGACTCTGGAGATGTTTTCAGAAGAAGCAGCCAGCTTACTGCTCATAGTAATCAAAGAGTTCCCTAACACAAGCCCCGGTGTCCATGGGGCTTGCTGCCTAAAAAGCCCATTGAGAAAATGAGGCCTCTTTCAATTTCCACCATGTTCAACATTGATTAGCAAGTACTTTCTTGATTCCAACATCAGTTTCTTAATTTTATAAATAATATGAAACAGGTGATCTCAGTTTAAAAAAGAAATTAGGTAAAGTCTTAATTTAAAAAAGTTTGGTTTACCTAGAATAAAAATTATATATGTAAATGAAAATGCATTACAGAGAACTGCTGGGACCAGAAATAAATCTATTTGAAAAGGGCTGGAAGCTTTACACAGACCGACAGTAGCTAAGGAGTTGTGTAGAGCTGGGACAAAGTGATGCTTTTACCCACTTGCTTCTCCCTCAATATTATCTCAAAGGGCTGTGGCATATGCCCTGTTTCATTAACATTACGAAGCATAAATGCCACACATACAGCCAGAAAGGATTGTCAGGGGAGAAAAGCCAGGCGAATTCTAAAATAAAGAGGCGGCATAGAGAAGCTGCAAAGGACAGGATAGCGTTTAGCAGGCGAAGCCATGGTAAACACCTTTTTTCAAAGGGCAGCACCAGTTATTTGGGAAACAAATCTAAATAAATGGAGTTGAGGGAACTGTAGCATCTGCATGAAAGCCTAATGCAAATTGGACAGGACTCCATAAAAGAGAAAGGATGACTCCCAAATGTTGATATAAATAGTAAGCAGAGGGCTCGGTGGCGATGGCACAGAGGCTGCAGCTCTTAAAATATACAAATGCATGAAAATCCCAAATGTGTTTTTTGAGCTGTTGCAACAAAGGAGATGTATGTGGAGGAAGTGTGCTGACATCAGTGGAAATAAACAAAGCCAACTACTTCAAGAGGTGCCAAGTCAGGCCTTGGGGTTGTAACAGTGCCAGCAGATGCAAAGCTAACAAGTGGCATCTTGTGCCATGCAATCAAAGAATGAGGACTATACCCAGCACGGCTTCTGGAAGGATCTGCAGTAGTGGTTCTCCACCTTCCTAAAGCTGGCCACCAACCACAAAGTTCTTTTTGTTGCGACTTCATAATTAATTGTTTAGGTTTATGAATTCTAATGTAAATATCTGATATGCAACCACAAAGGGGTCAAGACCCACAGGGTGAGAGCAACTGCTCTACAGAGAAGGACCAGTCTGGGTAGGCATGAGGAGATCGTGAACAGAGACAGAGGTGCTAAATAGAGTGCAGGGGGAAGTGAAGGCTAGACTAGAGGGCGCAGTACTGACCAGACAGAATATCCCAGCAAGGAACCACAGCAGGAAAAGGTCTCAGAAATAAAGGCAACAAGAGAGATGGGCAGTGGAATGGGGGAGGAGGCTGCTGACCACAGCACAATCCTCACCACTGAGTACACTAGCCTGTAAGGCTACGACCTAAGCTTCTGGACAGAGGGGAAAGGAATACGACATAGAGAAAAATCAAGACTCTAAATTGTCTCAACTTGTTAGCAGCCGAAATGAAGCTGGAAAAGGATGGAGTTATCCCTTGGGACTTTGCAAAAACCACCCTTTCCCAGTGAAGATCCTAAATCTAGCGAGCAGACATGTTGTCAGTGACTTGCCTTTGCCCATCCTTTCAGAAGACGCTGCTAGGGGTGTGCTCCATCAAAGTGAAGCAGGTCAACCAAGACAGGCATGGGACACAGGAAACGAACGCAGGAGAACACGGGATGGGAGGGGGGACGGCCAGGCAGAGCTCTGCTGGGAAGCAAGATCTAA
Organism: Acomys russatus; assembly: GCF_903995435.1. Lineage (NCBI taxonomy): Eukaryota > Metazoa > Chordata > Mammalia > Rodentia > Muridae > Acomys > Acomys russatus. The sequence continues at coordinate 78,019,407 of NC_067140.1, forward strand.
GCGTGAGACCTGAGGCTGGCCGGTGAAGACTGTGCAGTACCTAAGCAAACTGCTGAGCTGAGTTCTGTGCAGCGCTGGCACACCACGCAGGGGAGGAAGAGCAGGGCGATGGATGCTGAGCACAACATCTCACTTGCCGTTTCTTTTCTAGTGCTGCCACTTATTTTTAAGCATGAGAATTTTCTTTTTAAATTTTAGTGTGTGTGTGTGTGTGTGTGTGTGTGTGTGTGTGTGTACATGTATAATTATGGGCACATGTGTACTACGGCATACATGTAATGCCAAAGGGCAACTTTTCAGTTCTCTCCTTCCACCTTGTATCTAGTGTTTTTATCAGCTGAGCCCCCTTGCTAGACCAGGGCAGAATTCTGTGATGTAGACTTTTTGATTCACATCAAACTTACTTATCTTCAAAATATAAACAAGCACTTTAAAGGACTGAAAATGGTACCCATCAGTATGTAGGCTGACTCAGTTTGGGTGCTCAATACCAAGGGTGACAAGCAGAGTCTGATTGCCAGGACCCATAAGTTGTCTTCTGACGAACACATGTGTGTACCATGGCATATGCACATGTGCATGCAAACACACACACACACACACACACACACACACACACACACACACACACTGGGTAAATGTGGCTCATCCACCAAGCCTAAGCAAAGCCCTCATCAAAATGGTTTAAGAGCACAAGAATCTAAGCAGAAGAGGAGAAGAGGAGGGGAGGATTGTCAGAGCCAGAGGGGATGGATGACTACAAGGAAACAGTGTCTTCCAGACACAAAAGGACTGATGCACATGCAAACTTACAGAGATTGTGGTAGCACATATAAGACCTGCACAAGTTCAAGTCAGATGGGGTTCCATCCCTAACCAAGAAGCCATCTGCAACTCTACCCAACGGCAAAGAGAAAATCAGCTTTCTCCAATGGAGTGTCACAGGGTGTACTGGCTGGTTTTGTATGTCAACTTGACACAAGCTACAGTCATCAGAATGAAAGGAGTCTCAGTTGAGGAAATGCCCCCATGAGATCCAGCTGTAAGGCATTTTCTCAATTAGTGATAAATGGTAGAGGGCCCAGCCCACTGTGAGTGGTGCCATCCCTGGGCCAGTGGTCCTGGGTTCTTTAAGAAAGCCATGTGAAGTTAACCAGTAAGAAGCAGTTTCCATGGCTTCTGCATCAGCTCCTGCCTCCAGGTACCAGCCCTGCTCGAGTTCCTGACTTCCTCCAATGATGACTGTGATCTGGAAGTGTTGGCTGAATAAACCCTTTCCTCCCCAACTTGCTGTTTTGTCATGGTGTTTTTTGTCGCAGCAATAGAAATTCTAACTAAGAAACGTAAATAAGGGTATATCAACCAGGGGACACTCTATGCCCAGTAGTTGGCCAATATAAAACAAATTCAACAGGGGCTTGAGAGATGGCTTAGAGTCTAAGAGCAGTGTCTGTTCTTCCAAAGGTCCTGAGTTCAAATTCTAGCAACCATGGTGGCTCACAACCATCTATAATGAGATCTGGTGCTCTCTTCTGGAGTGTAAGCACACATGAGGGCAGAATACTGCATAATAAATAAATAAATAAAAATTTTAAAAAAATTCACCAGTACTTCTGTGGGCTCTTTGTTTCAATAATGGCTTATTAGCCATGAGAGAAACTTGGGAAAAGAATCTTTCCAATTGGTTGATCAGTTACAGCAATCACCCTAAATGGTCATGTGTGACTACAGAGCATTTCTTTTGGTTTCTAGGGACCGGATGTTTCATTTGGAAGCATGGTCTACCAGCTGTACTCTTTTTTAAGTTCCAGGCTCTTAAGGCATGGACTAACCAAGACATAAACTTAAGTTAGGTAAGAATGAGTGAATAGAGACAATGCTTGGTAAAAGAAGAAAAATAGTGACCTTAAATTCAGAATAATGGGGGAGTCAACCCTAATGAAATATAATTATCAGGCATTTAGCAGTGGGTTACATACATGTGTAGTATATACATGTGTAGTTTGTACACAGATACATACATACATATTACATACATACATATATACATACATGTGTAGTTTGTTTATATAATGACTGCACTCCTTTATAGAGTAGCTTAGCATTGTACTTCTAAGGCACGGCTTTAATAGCGTCAAGCACACAAACCATTAATCTATCTATTATTCTTCTCTTCTGCTTCTAGTAAACAATAAGGAGGTTCTGACAAATAACAAGAAAGAGAGAACTGAAAGGGAAATGAAGAAAGGAGAAAAGCCATAACACACACACGACGATCACATGAGGGAGGGAAGACCATGAATACACAATGATCATATGACCTTCCAAATATTATCTTTTTAATAGACTATTTATGAGTAGTTTTAGCACCAAGGGTGATTTTTTTCTTCCTTTCTCCCTTCTTTCTCTTCCTTTCTTTTTTTTTTTTTTGGTCAAATCTTTAAGATTTTTCTGTATATGAGATAATATTGCTTGTGAAAAACCACAGTTCAAGGCTTCCTTCCAATCATGTTTTGTTGAGTTATTCAGAAGGTTTTATATGCTTACTTCAAAATTCCACTGTAGATCACTATATCCTAACTGCAATGTATCAATGTACTTAAAAATTGTCATCTTTTCCCTTTGTGAGGATCAGGGAGGGGCAGGACCTTCTGGACATGACTGACTGCTCTCACTGAGAGCAGCTGTGGCAGCCTGCATACCACCAGTGCAGGATGAGGACGGGCAGCATTCTAGCATGGAGTGGGGATGTCTTCATGAGCCTGACTCCTAACTGAGGAGCTGTGGGCAGCTGATGGCTTCTTGGGGAGGGAGAGGCTTTTTTTTTTTTTTTTTTTTTTTTAAAGTGTGGCCCCTGCTATGTCCGCCATGCTCCAGTGGATGGCTCCACACTCACAAGTATATGAACAGCAAAATCAGAGTTGATGGCCTGTTAAATAATAAAAAGCAGCCTTTTCAGTGTTTCCTTACATTAGGTACCCATCCAAGTATTTTACGAGAATTATTTCATTATCTTCCACTATTTCTTATGATGAGTAAAATCATTCAGAGAAAGGCTAGGTAGTTTGGCTAAAATCACTCAGTCAATAACACAGCAGAAGAATACACGTAGGAATGAAAGGTTCTTAAGGTATATTCTTAACCTTTATTCTCTATCAGTGGCAGATATGAGCTATGCTGTTAGATGATTTTTATATATTATTCTCATTTTATTCCATCAACAACCTTGAAAGGTGGCTGCTTTTAATCCTTGGTTTGCACGCATTGCACTCAGCTAAGTACCTTGCCCAAAGGCATGCTATCATGTGGTAGACCAAGTGTATTCAAAATGGAAGTTCAGATGTGTGTTTGCAGGCTGAAACTTTATCAGGACAAAAATGCGCCATCTGCTATTTTAAATAGCTTTTTAACTTGCCATTCAAAATCATTTACTGAGGAATATTAAGGTCTAGATACTGGTCCAGTCAGTGGAGTGGTAGTGGTTAGAGGGTAAATGGAATTACTGTCCTCAGAAACTTTCTAAGTAAAATGTAAGTTATTTTAGAAAAGAAAACAACCATTCAAAATACAATTTTTAAAAATCCAATAACTTCTTGTAGCCAAGAAACATTTTGGGAAACTAGAAATGATGGCAGAAAATGCTTGTCTGAGGAGACATCTGAGCTGAGGGGTACTTCAAATTCTGAGATGTTTAAAAGTTTAGCTGATTTAAATCACAACTAACAGTATCTCTCACACACCCATCTCCTCAAGGCTCAGGGATCTATATGAAAAAGGAGGTGGAAATATTCTAAGAGTAGAAGTGGTGGACAACTTGAGGGGAACAGCATTTTCTGGACACAGCAGGGCAATGTACATATGAACTTGTAGAGACTGCCGGAGCACACACAAGACCAGCACAAGCTCAAGCCAGCCAAAGCCCTGGCACAGAGGAGGGAAGTGACCCACTCCTAGGCAAGCAGCTGTTTGCAAATGAGAGCTGTTGGGAGTGGGGGCGGGGCGGGGGGGAAGTCAATGGTTTTCAATGCAGTGACAATGAAGTGTGTCAACCATACTCCAGGACAGTCCTCATGCTCTGGAGTAGTTGGCCAACACAAAGTTGACTCCATGGTTTGTTTTGTTTTTGTGTGTCTCTGTGTGCATTTATGGTTTTTTATTTGGGGGTGTTGTTTTGCTCTTAAAAGAAAAAAAAAAAAAACCATGAAGTTGGGCAGCGGAGCAGTTAGGAGAGGAGAAAGAATATGATAAAAAATATATTGTATAAAGTTCAAAAGAAATTAGTAAAAACGTAAAAAGAAAGGAATTTACCAGATACATGCTAAATTGTAGTTTTTCCCTTTCTGTCTGCCCAGTGCAGTCTGGCTCTTCCCTAAGCGCCTTACTTCAACCACAGTGCAACATATTCACTCTGCAAACTTAGGCTGACATTATCTTCTAGCAAATGCTTAAGAGGGGTGTCCAGGGTGCCGGAGAGAGAGAGCTGCACTTCGTTTTAGGGAGTGCCATGAATCAATGTCTGTGAAGACTGAAAGAAGGCAAGTTGGACCAAGTAAACTGAACGTTGGGTCCTACTAAAGGATCAGTCAACTAGGATAAAGTTCTCAAGCCAAGATGTCCTTTTGGAACTGTCCTGAAAAACAAAGGGACACCACATTTTTATCCTCCCAAATCAACCAGTCACTAGCAAGTCACTTGCTCCAAGACCATGCATAGGTAAAGATGCTCTCCTGAGCCAGTGGCAGCTCTGAAGCCATGAGAGTTAAGAGTTGTTGTTGTTGTTGTTGCTGTTGTTGTTTTAAATCAGTCACCAGCCCTAGCAGCTGGGAATAAAGGCATTTCCAAGCTGACAAGGTTTAGATCTGGGCAAGGTACGGGAGGGTGTCTATTGTACCCTTAGATCCTAAAATGTAAAAACCCTTGAGGCTAGGGTAGAGTGCTATATCTCACTGCCCAAGGGTGACTCAAATCCTTGCTTTTGAATTCACATGGGAACAGAAAGCTATAAAAATCTCCATTTGAACTTGAATTGTGAAGACCACGGGCAAAGACAAAATAGTCTCCAAGGAAACAAAGATTGGAGCTGGGCTCCTGAGAGCTGGTGCCAGGTGTATCTGGCCACAGAATAAGATATTTTACAGATGTTAAAAACAAGAACATCGCAGGTAAGAAAGACCCGAGATCCCCATTGCTAGTTCAGTGGTTTACACTGGGAGGTGAATGGTGGAGAACAATTTTGCATATACAAACCAGGGTGTCCAAGCCTTCTACTCGTCACCCTCACCCAGGAGAGAATGCCATTTGGCAAAGGAGAGAAAGCATTGCTGTTTTAAATGAAAATCCCAATTGTTCTATTTTACGAATAAGTACTCAGGAGCCAGATGCTGTGGTGAAAATTGCGAGCTCACAGAAGCAGGAAGAGCACCCAGCTGACCTTCTTACTTAGCTCACATCCAGATGGAAAAGGCCTAAAAGGCTTACTAGCTCAGCTGACAGCCCAGGAGGAAAAGACCAAAAGAATCCAAGGCCAGAGGCTTACTAGTTCAAAGGCCAAAAAGCCAAAGGCCAAGAATCTGAAGAGCTGAAGAGGTAAGGAGCTAAAGGTCCCTTCTACTTCTCCAGGCTGTCATAAGTACCCTTCAACTCAAAATCCCTCCTATTCTTTAATCCCTGTCAGATAGTTTCTTGCTCTGCCTTTTGATGTAGGGTTAACTTTATTAAATCCTGCATACAAGACAGTTCTTGGATTAAAGGTGTGTGCTAGGACTGGCTGAACTACACCTTAGTTACCTGTTTACAATAAGCAGAAAGTTCTTGAATGAAAGGTATGTGTTAGGGCTCAACCACGCCAAACAAAAGACAAGTTTTTACAGTTCACAATCTCAGGGCTCACAATGGAACCAGAAATATCCTGCAATGGAATATAGAAGAGTGCCACCATCTGCCAATTGTGTGGAAGGCAGTCCTTTTATCTTGAAAGCCCCTGGGTGAGGGCCTCTCCTTGGAAATGTTTGTTTTAATTTTGCTTTACTCTGACTGCTCCTACACACACTCTATTTAACAATAGTGAGGGTCAAAGAGCTTTAGCTCAAACTGACGGGGTTTTATTACTGAAAGAGATGTCTCGACATTGGTTAGCCCCAGCACTGCAGCATGCACACTCTCTTTGTCTCCATGGCACCAGTGTCTGACAGCCTCCCAACTCCAGCTCAGCTTCCGCTTACACCTTCAACAGCCACTTAACCCTCTTCAGGGCATGTTGCTGTGGACCGTGGTGCTAATAGCCTAATAACAGAAAACAGCCTTTACTGCAAGTAAGCAGATAGCCAGCAAGTGAAAACACACACACATAGACACACAGACACAGACACACACAGACACGCTCGGAGATACACACAGACACACACACACACACACACACACACAGACACACACCCCTGATGAGGAAAAATTGGCTCTAGTAGGTGTCTCTTTAATCTGTGGCTATGTTTTATAATAGTTCTATCATTAGATATTGCGTAAGATCAGCAGAAAATAGCAGGAAGGAGTGCTAAACTAAGCACAGATTTTAAAGAGCTTTCTGATAGCTAAATGTCTGAGGGAACAAGATGTAGGAAATGAGAGTATTTTTTCCTTGAAATTTACTTTGAAATTTAAAGGACTCAGACTATATAATATCTAAACCAAGTAATAGTTTTTTGTTAAATGTCAATGTTTGAGATTAAAAAGAAACTGAAGTAGAATGAGGCACTACTGGCAGAAAACGGCGTGTACTGTAGGGATCTCAGCTCAGAAAATGACTCAGGGCAGTGACGCACATCAATGCTGACAGCCATCACTAAGATGTGTGTTCAGAAGAAAAGACCTAGTCATTTAGTTTACTGCTCCAATTGGAAAGACCTATACCCATAGACCCTGGGCAACTGTGAGAGAGTATTTTAAAGGTCCCCTGAAACTGGCCTGATATTCAGAGCCAAGCCTCACTGTTCTCGTGTAGACCATAAGCAAGTTCACAGAATTCCAACATCAGATAAGGTTATCCTGTGACTATAGAGGGGCAAAGCAAACAGAAAGCAAAGTAGAGAGAATATTCCATAATCATGTCGGAATGCAGACAAAATTACTGTTACCTTACACAAGGCAGTATGACTGCTACTTTTAAAATACAAATTTTAAACCACGCTGTTCTGGATTTCTAGATAACAATTAGTAAGCCCAGAGCAAATGCTCTCTCTCTCTTTTTTTCCAACTCTCCCAAATAATACAAATCCTAAAGTGGTTCCCCATGGTATGTATGTGTGTGTGTGTGTGTATGTGTGTGTGTGTGTATATATATATATATATATTCCCTTCTTGACAGGTCAATAAGTCTTTAAGCCTTATATAAAAAGTAGATGTATTCCTGAGAGATCTGACTGAAAACCACCGAGACTTAGCTATTTTCTCCACATGACAAAGCTCAGGGTAAGCTGGTGACTCCACAGTGGGAGGCTTGTAGGCAACGGTGTTGAGAGAACTAACAGCTACAATCAAAGAGCTGTAACTGCGAGGAACAGTGCTGTTTTCACAATGGTCTTAGATCTCCGGTCATTTTTTATATTAGACAACAACACTTCCACCTTGATCTCACACTTCTACTTCTCAGATTGTGAACTAGCAGACTGAAGAAGAGGCTGACAGCACACCAAGACAGTTCTAGACCCTCCACCTTGTCATCAGATGCAAGAACACTCACATAACTTCAATGACCACCACTGCAGTCCTCCTCCTCCCTTCTTGTCATCATCATCTCCACCACCACAGTGCACCGCCACAACCTTCACAGCCACTGCACCAAGCAACACACTTGGGTCTTTCATCTCTCTGTGTGCCAGAGTCTGTGTCCTGCACATGCTTTCATTCTCCCCTCAGTGTAACTGCAGGAAGACGGTGCAGACAGCATTTTGCAGATAAGGGAACTGCAGTGGTGACTAGCCACTGTAGGGCCAAGGGTTGGATGCTGTGCTTAGGTCCACACTCTTAGCTACTCTTCATCTACCTTATTAGTGCATTAACTAAGGTGATGAAAATGCCTGCCGCCTGTATATTGAAAAAAACATTCTAGAAATTTCTCAGCTTCTTCCTTTGAGAGGTCGTTCTATTGTCCTTGAAGGCTTTATAGTTTTAGGAAATTTCAGGTATTTTCTTTCATTGCAGCTATTCCCCAAAGTGACACACTATTAGAATGATTAGCAGAAATGTTGTCAAGTAGAAAATAGTGTTCTCTGAAGTTAGTAACCTAAAATGCACCTCTCATCAATTAACAAAAATAAAACAAAAAAATCTCATTAATTTGGAGGCTAATTTGGGCAGATTTTAGGGTAATTCAGCAGAGGTGAAGCACATGTGAAGGATCAGGGAAGGCACAGACTTTAATCAGCAGTAACTCTGCTGCCTGTATGTAGCTTGTCTACTGTGAGAGAAGGGGGTAGGAGGGTTTGTGTGGGGATGGGAACAGGGAGACCACAAGGAAGGGGTGGCAAAGGGGGCAAAAGTCTGTGTGAACATACAGGACAATTAAAAATAAGTCTACATGAGGAGAACGCGACATCCATATCTTTATAAACAAACAAAGTTGCTGTATGCAGTTAAGATTTGGAAACTGTATTTGCCACAGAGTAAGTCAGTGATCACAATACATACTTTCCCTTCAACAGAAATGTATATGGGGTCATAAGCAAAGGCCATGGCCATTGTTTTAGTTTCTTTTCTTATTGCTGTAATAAAACACCCTGAGAAAAGAAACTCAGAGAGGAAAAGGTTTATTATGGCTCACAGTTCCATGGCAAAGAAATCAAGATGTCAGGGCTTGAAGCAGCTGATCACATCATGTCTACAGTAGGAAGCACAGAAGGCTGAATGCAAGCTGCTGTTTCCCCAGTTAGACAGTGCAGGATCCCAGCCAGGGAATGGTGTGACCCATGGGGGTGGGTGTGGGTGTGGGGTGTGGGGGCAGGTCTTTCTAGCTCCAACAAAGTAAGACAGACTGAGCTGAGGGTTTCTGCTTCCTCATGAGCTTTGGGAACTTCACCCTCCCTGGTTCCTCACCTGTAAATAAAGACAAAAGATCTCCCTTCCCAAGCTCCCTGGCACAACCATTAGTAGGCATTTGTGAAGACCGGCCAACTCCCAATCACTCTTGGAGTAGAGACAGAGGCCGTTTGTTAGGGCTAGGCCCAGTAGGCACCATGTCTAGCTTCAAAACCAAAATCCATCCTCAATTCCCCCCTCCTTTCCTCCCTCCCTCCTTTTCTTCCTCCCTTTCCTTCCTCACCACAGCAGTTGGAAATAGAGAACTTTCCCCTTTACCTCCACTGCCTTATCTGGCACCCTAGCTCCCTGCTGTTTCAGGATTGGAGAAGGAGTGTCCACAACCATATTGCTCAAAGGCAAGGTCCACCTTTACACACACCAAACTGGTTCCAGTTGGGTTGGGAAGGCAGCAATGGCAAGATTCAGGCAAGCTAAAAATATTTTAAGACTGTGTTTCTTTGTGAATAAAAGTGTCAGGAAGCATGTGACATATGAATTATCTACAGGGGAGATTATGCAAAACAGGCTCTAAATTGTTTGGGTGGGGCCATTATACATTTATTAGTAAGGGTTCTGCAGGTGAGGTGATAGTCCTTCATTTGCCATCTGTGTTTTATGATGCAGAATGTTACATGCTACAATCCTACTCTCCCCCCCACCATGCTATAATCCTACTCTCCCCCCCACCATGCTACAATCCTACTCTCCCCCCACCATGCTACAATCCTACTCTCCCCCCCACCACCACCATGCTACAATCCTACTCTCCCCCCACCATGCTACAATCCACTATCCTCTCCCCCCATGCTACAATCCTACTCTCCCCCCACCATGCTACAATCCTACTCTCCCCCCACCATGCTACAATCCTACTCTCCCCCCCACCATGCTACAATCCTACTCTCCCCCCCACCATGCTACAATCCTACTCTCCCCCCCGCCACCATGCTACAATCCTACTCCCCCCACCATGCTACAATCCTACTCTCCCCCCCCCCACCATGCTACAATCCTACTCTCCCCCATGCTACAATCCTCCTCTCCCCCCCACCATGCTACAATCCTACTCTCCCCCACCATGCTACAATCCTACTCTCCCCCCACCATGCTACAATCCTACTCTCTCCCCCATGCTACAATCCTACTCTCCCCGCCACCAGGCTACAATCCTACTCTCCCCCCCACCATGCTACAATCCTACTCTCCCCCCCACCATGCTACAATCCTACTCCTCCCCCATGCTACAATCCTACTCCTCCCCCATGCTACAATCCTCCTCCTCCCCCCCACCATGCTACAATCCTACTCCTCCCCCCCACCATGCTACAATCCTACTCTCTCCCCCATGCTACAATCCTACTCCTCCCCCCATGCTACAATCCTACTCCTCCCCCCCATGCTACAATCCTACTCCTCCCCCCCCATGCTACAACTCTCTCTCTCTCCCCCCCCCATGCTACAATCCTACTCCTCCCCCATGCTACAATCCTACTCCTCCCCCCATGCTACAATCCTACTCCTCCCCCCCATGCTACAATCCTACTCCTCCCCCCCATGCTACAATCCTACTCTCTCCCCCCCCCCATGCTACAATCCTACTCTCCCCCCCACCATGCTACAATCCTACTCTCCCCCCCACCATGCTACAATCCTACTCCTCCCCCCCACCATGCTACAATCCTACTACTCTCCCCCATGCTACAATCCTACTCCTCCCCCATGCTACAATCCTCCTCCTCCCCCCCACCATGCTACAATCCTACTCTCTCCCCCCCATGCTACAATCCTACTCCTCCCCCCCATGCTACAATCCTACTCCTCCCCATGCTACAATCCTACTCTCCCCCCACCATGCTACAATACTCCTCTCCCCCCCACCATGCTACAATCCTACTCCTCCCCCCCACCATGCTACAATCCTACTCCTCCCCCATGCTACAATCCTACTCCTCCTCCATGCTACAATCCTACTCTCTCCCCCATGCTACAATCCTACTCTCCCCCCCACCATGCTACAATCCTACTCTCCCCCCCACCATGCTACAATCCTACTCCTCCCCCCCACCATGCTACAATCCTACTCTCTCCCCCCCATCTACTCTCTCCCCCCTGCTACAATCCTACTCCTCCCCCATGCTACATCCTACTCCTCCCCCATGCTACAATCCTACTCCTTCCCCCCCATGCTACAATCCTACTCCTCCCCCCCATGCTACAATCCTACTCCTCCCCCATGCTACAATCCTACTCCTCCCCCCCACCATGCTACAATCCTACTCTCTCCCCCCCATGCTACAATCCTACTCCTCCCCCATGCTACAATCCTACTCCTCCCCCATGCTACAATCCTACTCCTTCCCCATGCTACAATCCTACTCCTCCACCACCGCCCTGCTACAATCTTAACCTCACACTACCACCATGCTATAATCCTAACTTCCACTACCACCACCACAAGGCACACAACTGAGGTTCTTTCCTAGGTATGAAATCCACCTCTGAACCATCTCCTCTCATCATACAGCTTTTCATTCCTATCCAGTATTTTAGGAAACCAGCATTTTAACAGACTTATACTTTAATACTTGAAAAAGTGCTACATGCAATAAAACTCACTTTAAAAATACCATTTTGTACAGTTCCATCAAGGTGATTGTGTTTATAAAAGTGTATTTCTGACTTTTAATGATGCTAATTCCTTTTAAGCAAACATTATAGATATAGCTAGTATATGTGTCTAACTGGAATTCACTTTTCTTTATGTGTTCATGTACTTATGACATCTCCAGATATATTTCAGAAGAGCACTTAAGCACGCGTCCTAGCGGGAAAGAAACGTGTCATTTATCTTCATGCTCCATATAGCTGCTCTTTGCATTGGCTCCAGCACAGGAGACGAATTAAACAAATGTTTTTTTTTGTCAAATCATAAGCAGTTAACGAAAGGTAACTGTTATTTTTCATATAAAAACACACTAACTCAAGTAGTGGCTTCTGATCTAGAAGATCAAATGAAGTCTCAATAGCCACAGGAAAGTAATGCAAGAATCTTAGATTAATTTTCCATTAAAGTGAAGGTGAATTATACTTGCCTCTTGAAAAGAAGATAATGCTCTACGTTTTAACATTCAGTGTTAGGTGAAACACATTTATCTTCAAACACAAGTGCCCATTTCCCCAAGGTATGAAACATATCCTGTAAATGCACCAGTGCTGAACAGTCATAGGCAACCAAAGAGTTCCTTGTATGTACACAGTGCTGTGGTTGGGTGAGTGTCCCCAAAGGCACACGTGTTAACAACTTTGTCTCTACTTTGGTGTTCCTGGTAGGTAGAGAATCTGCGAGAAATAGAGCCTAGTGGGCGAAAGTTGGGTCAGTGAGGACACAAACTTGAGGTGGTGTTATGATCTTGAGCATTTCCTGTCTCTCTCTGCTTCCAGGATGCTGTGAGTCAGGTAGCTTCCTCTACTTTGTGGTTCTGTCATGATGTTCTGTCCTGCCACAGGCCAAAAGGGAGCCCATAACCAAAACCTCCAAACTGTAAACCCAAACCACCCACCTTTTTAGCTGCCACAGGGCGACATGGGCAGCTGAAACTCAGCTGTGGTCATTTAACAGGGCTAAGTGATGACACTGGTCTAATAGGCTTCTCCAACCAGCAGTCCATGGGTCACATGCAGCTGCATGTGGCTGATAATAGCTAGGAATGTACAACATTTCAAACTTCCTTAAAATATTGAACGGTTCTTTCTCCTAGTTTTTTCTTATAACTCAATTATGTATTTCTTGAGCATGAACTTTTAGATGGCCAAGTCAAAAGTTTACGCACTCCTGCATGGGAGATGCTGAAGGAACAAAGTAGGCTACAATGGAAAACACCATGCGCGAAAGAGTGCTCTGCATGTGGAATAGAGAGCCAAAGGCCACCAGCTTCTGTTCTTAAAATATGTCACCAACAATCACAGATCTGTTGTGGCGGAGCTGGCCTCATGTGAATGTGACCCGAGCACTGGGAAGCTATGAGTGACAACAGCCAAAACAGCCCATAATCTATTTTTATAGCAAGTTTGTAACCCACAGTTCTCCATGTTTTCATTAAAGATGGGGCTACAAAGTCAAGGCGGGTAAAGTTCGGAGAAAGAAACTCATCACGACTGTGTTATTTAAGTTTCTTGTTCTCGTTTTTAAAAAATTTATAAGCAGTTACATAGCACTTTAAAACCTCGAGAGAGCTCAATTGGGCAGACTCACTAAAATAATCTTGTCCTTGAAGGCTAAGTCTTCCACTGAGTTTTTTGGTCATGCGTCACAGGATAACTTTCAGAGCCCATCACAGCCCTTCTAGAGTCCAGACTTTTTGGACCCAGGACCTAGTCAAATGTGTAGCTTCATTGTGGCTGCAGAGTACGGAAGCATGGCTCCTCACTGGACCCTTCTAGACAGGGGAGCTTAAGACAGCTCTCTACACTTTGGATCACTGACACCAAGTGAAGCCCACAGGCAGCCACGTTCAACTTGGCAGCCCAGAGGAACAAGACCATGACCAAAGTTTTACGTTGCACGTCACACTTTAGAAAGGACTGTTCTGATAGAATTTCATGTACAGTTAGTCATATGACTATTCCTGACAAAGACATAACATAGGGACCTTTGAGAGCACCCCTTGACTTGCCCTGGCAAAAGCAGTCAGTTTTTGAAAAAACACGCAGCAATAAACTTTTCAAGCCACAAACTAGTGACAGTGGTCAGCTATGGGTACTGGAAACAAAGCAGTCACAAAACTAGGTTGTGTTGAACTGGGTTCTATGTGTAGCTAGCTTGGCAGATAAAAATAAATCCAAAGACACTGAACTGGGACCAAAATAGGTCTGAGTTTTCTCTCCCAAAAGCTCTTGAAAAAGCAACAATGACAACGTACTGTAAGTTCAGTTAATTAATTCCAAGTTTTCTCAGCGAGCTCTGTTCTCTCATCCTGTATCACATGCCATCTGGCTGTGGGTAATACGTAGTGGTCACTCGCATCCTGCTTCCTAACCCTCAGAACAAGGGTGTCTTACTCAAAATCAGAAGAATGCTAGCCAGAACAGAGGGGGCGCTGAGGGCCTGACTTGAAACCAACGATCCCCCCACCCTGCTGCCATCTCCTGTGTTAGCTCTGCATAGTTCTCCGCAGGAGCTGTCCTTGCCAAGCACACAGGGAAGGAAAGGCTCCACCCTTACCTCTAGGTGTGTCCTCCGCTCAGCAACCACTCGCTCGTCTTTGTTTCCAAACAGTTTCTTGGGAGGGAATTCAAGAGCAGCGAGCTGAAAAACAGATACAGAGAGAGACGCTGAGGTCAGATCTATTATGAACTTCTGTCTCTTATTCATTAAGCTTTTACTCAGTGTCCCTATTATAAAGTGAGGAGACAAGTTTAAAGCTTAAAGGTCCTGCCCCCCCCACCCCCGTTTGCAGTCAGCATTGATGAGATCAGGCAACCTTGGATCAGATTCCTTCCTCAGGGTCAAATGAGAAAACAAAACAAAACAAAAAAAAAAAAAAAAAAAAAGGAGTGTGACTTTGAACAACACACTTTAAAGATCAGATTTCATGCCGCCATATAGCAATTTCTATAAAACAAACCAGCAAGCTCTATTCTGAGACTAGCCCAGGTGTCCGTGCAGTGCAGGCAAGAGCTCCACCACTGTGTGTATTTCGTATACAGTCCGGCTGGTCTTGACCTCAGGTGAACTGACCCCGCCCCCGACTTAGCCTTGTGTGTGTGGGAATCACTGTAAGAAGACCTCATACTAAGTTTTACTTTTATTTTATTTTGATGCAGATATTGCTATGTAACCTAAGCACTGAGCTAGTCCAGTAGCCCAGACAATTATTACTTTTCTATAGAGATGAGAATTGGAAAACTCTACCTACAAACTCCCCATTTTGTAAAGTAGTTTTTAGACAATTACTAAGTCCTCTAAAAAGTCTACATTGCTTTCTTTTAGGTTAGTGCATGTGAAGATTACCGAGCAGAACGGGGCTTCTCATTAAATCAATCACATTTCCTATGAAATGAAGGTGTGGGATTAGAGCTCCGCATTAGCTGTGTCTTTAATGCCCGTAGTCATCTTCCCTAATGCTCTTTTTCTTGAAGGCATACAGGTCATAACAAGAAGGTAAGTTTTATTATGTGCCCAGGCTAGAAAGGACCATAGAATTTGGTGAGACCCTGAGCAGTCAGGCTTGCACTGGCAGAACGGACGCTAAGCCACAATAATTGCTGCTGTGGGTAGAATTCACTGTTTCCTTATTTCTCACCTTTGGTGGACAAATTGAAGTCAATGAAGCATTATTTTTTTAAAAATGAAATTTTCTTCTACAAAGAAGGGCACAATAGGCCACGAAACTCCAATTTCTTCCCATGCAAATAAATCACTAAGGTGATTTAAATTCATATTGCCACATCTGAAGTTTAAACATATTAGAAACTCGATTCTGTATATTTAAATGTTTAAAAACACCATAAGCTATGCTAGAAATACCAAAAAGTATAATGCATAAAAGAAAAACTTGGCTAACACTCAAACTCTGGGCAGTCAGCACCTGAGTCTAGATGTGAACATCGCTGCCTCAGGAAGTACTCTTTCCAGTTTGTTCTTCCCATTCTGAGAGGGCTAACAGGAGCTAAACAGACTTAATAGCACATTTTGGTTCTGATTTTCCTTTTGTATGGGCAGTAGTGACATTGGATATCACGCAGCTAGACAAAGCTCTACCACTGACCTGTACCCTCAGTCCTGTTTTTCCCTTTAAAATTTTGAGAGGAACTCATTAAGGTTTGGAAGCTAGTCTCAAACGTGTAGTCCTCCAGCCTCATCCCTCTGAATAGCTGGGAATATAGGCCTGCAACACTAGGCAGTGTTTCCGTCCATGCATAAATTGAATGCAAATGGCACCATAAAAGGTTTTGTTTTAGTCTTTGAGGCCACATCATTTTGTTGAGCACCGTGCGTGGAAGATGCCACCTTAGTTGCATGTAGAGATGGTTTGCACCTCCCCAATGCTGTACAGTACCTTGCTATATGAATTTTCTACAGCTTGTTTGCTTAATTTTTGTTTGTTTTTCTAGGTAGGGTTTTGTTACTTTCTTGTTTGGAGATCTTTGGGAACTATGTTGGTAGGAATATTTCACGCTAGGTCTACTTATAGACAAATTCATGCTGTTAAAAGTAGGAATTCTGGGTCACAAGGTATGCTATATTTTCAGCTATATTTAAAAAGCAACAACAAACTACTGGACAGGCTGTGCAAGTAGTTTCAGCAACGGACGTTCTTACTGAGGCTCAGCTGTGTCAGGTCTCCACCAACACTTGGACCTTTGGGCATTTAAATATCAGCAGTTCTGGTAGGTAAGTAGTCACTGCTGTTGAGCGTCAGATTTGCATTTTTCTGATATCTAATAATGTTGAACACCTTTTCACTGACTCTCCTGGTTATTTTTATGAAGTGGCCATATAACTAATTTACCTTTTAAATTTTTTGAAATTAAAATATTGTATCATTCGTCCCTTCCTCTTTCTTCCTACTAGCCCCTGCCATGTACCATCCTTTGCTCTCTCTAAAATTCATGGTCACTATTTCTTTAACTGTTGTTATGTATGTACATATATGTGTGCATGTGCATCTACAACATAGCTCCTGTACCTATGGCTTGGGGACAATATCTGGAGAGGTACTGGAAAGAGTCTAAGAGCCAGAGGAACAAGAAGTTTGCTGTGAGATTTCATCTTCTATAAATGTCAGAGATGTTATATCCTCAAAGTCTGACTAACATGGCTGCCTAAGCAAGGCCTGAATGAGGCACTACCATAGACCTGTTAATGTGAAGGCGAAAGCTCCTGAGACCTCAGTCCCAAACAAAGAACTACAGGCACCTAAGGAATGCTGAGAGTGAGAGAAATAGTTTGCCCAAGGGAGAGCCCCCAAATTGGTTATCTAATACCAAGTGGTCAATCTTGAAATCATACACACATTTTGCCTTTTTAGAATAAAGATGCTGTCTTTAGAAATTATTCTTTCACTTTAATAATGGTGTCACTGATGGCTTTATACTCCCCTTCCAAAGTTAACTATTAGGAGGAGTGGAGAGTTCCACATACCAGCTCTGTGCCAGGGCAGAGAATTCTTGGGATGAGGTTCACCACTAGAGGAATAATCTCATTTTTCCCCTTTCCCACAAATCCTCCACTTTTTTTTTCTGTCATTCAACTCTGAAACTGGCTCAAGGCAGAGTGAAAGGCTCAAAGTACCAAGATGAGAGAATTCAACTAGAATCTGGTTGCCTTTTAACTAGCTAACTAGATGGACGATTCTTTCCACCTAAACCTGTTGGAAAACATTACAGACAATGATATTGAACTTGACAAGCTTTTTTGAAGCTTTGGAAAATAATGTTGAAAGGAATGTAGCCCCATGAATTATTAGTTGTTTGAGCTTTGGTAATTTGCACAAGCAAACAGTATACCTACGTGCCTTTGGGCCCTCGATCTACTACATTGTGGCTTCATGGAGCAAAGTTTGTTTATTTATAATCAGGTTTTGTTGGCAGAAACACGCCTCTTCCATGTAGCAGCTGGGAAGGGACGGCCCACTCGAGTCTTCTGAAACCCATCCAACCTCAACTCCATCTTACACAAATGTGTTCCCCTGACAGTGATGCCGAGGGCTTGGCAAGCATGCCTTCACAGTTGGTTTTGTCATTTTCTTACGAGGTGATGTGGTTTCTGTCAGGGAAAATTATTTATAGCCATCTTATATCCTCAGAAATGGAACTCTAAGAGAGCTGCAGGCAGCCGGACTAAGCCAACAGCCATGCTCAAGTTCTCTCAGTGGGCCACCTTCCCCAGATGGAGCCCGGTACTTGTGTTGCTAATATTCAGCCTATGAAACAACTCTGAATAACTTATAGGCAAAATTCTCATTCAGATTTTAGAAAGAAAAGGAAATACTAACTTCCAATGATTTCCAGGCATATTATCACTGACAAAGACCTATTCAGACAACCTTGAAAGGATCAGCTTCAATGAGGAAGAGGTCAAGACAGACAGCAGTGAGAGTGGACTCCAGCTTCCTCGATGTGATTCTGTGAATAGGTACTTGGAGTGTGAAGGTGCTGCTGGGAAGCCACTGGCGATCCAGGATAAGGATGGAAGTGAGCAGCTCCACTGTATGTGTAATAAACCGGAAGCAGTACACGTGACTGCCGGCAGCCACCCACAGTTCCCACAGGTCCAATGAGAGCTGTCAACAGAACTGCTATGGAAACACCTCAACAAAGGAACAGAACAATGGTAGGCAAGGCAGTGAGGAATGCTGGATCGGGGAGTCTGACGGGCCTCCTGTAGGGAGACTCCAGGGTACACACACTCATCATGCTCCTGTCAATACACACTGGCTGCTCTGACACATAGTTAAAGAGGGCATCTTGGTCAGCTTCTGCTGTCAACTTGATATAATCTAGAGTCACTGAGGAGGGAATCTCAGTTGAGGACTTGCTGCAGCCTGTGAAGGACTGTCTTGATTGTCAACTGATGCTGAAGGGCCCAGCTCACTGTGGGCAATGGCATCCCTAGGCAAGCACACAGTGGTTGTATGAGGAAGCAACTGCGCGGCAGCCAGAGATCACACAGGTAGCCAGCATTTTCCCTGGTCTCTGCTTCTGTTCCTGCCTTGATTTCCTTCAGTGCTGGACTGTGACCCAGAAGTGAAACCTGGAATAAACCCTTCTCACCAAGTTGCTTTTGGTCAGAGTGTTTCATCACAGCATCAGAGAAGCAGCTAGAAGAGCGAGAAGGAAGGTACAGCAAGGTTTATTTCACAAACCCAAGCTGCTAGTTTTAGATACTAGTGGCAGGCTAAGACCCAGGCAAACCAACAGGGAAAGGTAAAGACACAGGAAAATGTCTCCATTGGGGAATTAAGGGTTTTTCTTTTTTTTTGGTTGTTTTGTTTTTTGTTTTCTAAAACAGAGTCTCTCTGTGTTAGCCTTGCCTGTCCTGGACTCACTCCGTAGATCAGGCTGGCCTCAAACTCACAACAATCCACCTGCCTCTGCCTCCCGAGTGCTGGATCAAAGATGTGCACCACCGCCACCCAGTTAGGGAATTATGTTTATATACACACAGTTCTGTGACCACGGCATGGAAGCACTTCTTCTTTCTGTCAGAGACCCTTAACAGAGGCATGGAGACCTGGCTATGTGTTAGTTCAGTTGAATAGATGAAATTGCCAACTTTGTTAGCTAAAGAATGTTTGATATTAACTGAACTCTAAGTACAATTCAGGGGCTTTATCACGACTGTTAGGGTCGTCTAGTTTGTACTGAGTGGATTATCTTCTGAGTGAAAGTATTCTCAATTGATGAATTATTAATTTGCTGTATCTCAACCAATTAATTACAAAAGAATATATTTCTTCCAGCATTGAGGAAAACACACACACACACACACACACACACACACACACACACACACTCACACATGAGAAAGAGAAAGAGTGGGGAGACCTTTAAGCATTTAAAAAAAATCTAACATTAAAATTACCTAGGAGGGACACAGATAGCTAGCCTAGGAAGCAAACTGAGAAACAATAAACATTGTGGCATGATTTTTTATAGTTTCACTTACCCTTCCCACAACTCCTCACTGTCCTAACCACATACCTCTGTCCCTTGTATCCACACTGGATGAGCTACCCTCCTGTCAGGCACACAAGCAGCTATCTGCAGCCCAACTGTGCTTACATTCAAGGAAACACCAAAGATAGTGATACTGACAGTTCGCATATGCCAAATAAAATCTATAAAAATGCTTTTTAATGAAACAGTGAAGGCTCTTACTTAATATGGAAAGGAAAATAACTGTATGCAGAGAGAGGTTGCGAAGCTCTAAGGTGAGGTAAGTCTGGGGAGTGTGAACACAGTCACGTAGGAACATTTATTACAGGATGAACTAAACTTTACCACAGGTATGTTTGCAGAAGAAAAACATAATATGCATTGAGGTTGTACCTGGTAGAGGTGGGGGTCTTGGATCATGTGAGTATAGGGGACACTGTGCTTGATGCCAGAACATGTCTGTGTGTTCATGCATGTGGGCCCATGTGCACATGTGTATGGATGGCCATGGAGGCCAGAGGCTGACAGTAGGTACTTTCCTCATTCACTCTCTTTTTGAGACAGTTTTTGAGAGCTGCTCACTGATTCAGCCAGACTCCTGGCAGGCCAGCCCCAGGGAGCCTCTCCTCTCAGCCGCCTAAGGATGGGGTTACAGACACTTGCTTGTAAGCCTGGAGTTTTAATGTGGACCTGAGATCCGAGCCCCACATCATTTATAGCCACATTCATAAACCCAGTTTCCAGACTTGAGTTGGCTTCTCTGACTCAAATAATTAGGTGCCCTGCTCCTAACCAGAGGGCCAAAGGAGGGCCCTGGTGCTGGCCTGACCTAGTGTCAGGCAGGGAACACACAGAGGTGCTTCCAAGCGGCACAGCGATCCTTCCAGTCTCCACTCACGACCCATCGACACTGCACTTTCTTGCTTGTTCTGGTTTCTCATGCTAAAAAGAGAGTTCCAAACCCAATTACAGTCTTATCATTTGGACCCTCTCACTGCCTCTCAAGTACTTTGTATCTTCACATGACGGTTTTTGTACCTCATCATTCTAACTCAGCAGTCTAGATTCGATTTTCATGAGAAATCCTGTCAGGAATAAACAGCAGGTGTACAGGCTCCACTTTGTTTCCCTTTGTAACCAATGACAAAAGAACCACAGTGTCCTGTATTTCACAAATTAATGTCCCTGGAGTTTTATAGTCCTTACAATAACTGAATTTTATGGGGACTTGGGTAAATATTGCTGGTTTATATAAAATGTTGGAGATATTTGGCATTTCCTACCAAGGCGGAGAGTCCTCTTTCTTCCTGTGTGGTTTCATGAAAAACAAGCATGGCGCTCCCCTGTACCACACAGACAGTGGTGTGCTGAAGCCACACTTGCACCGAGAACAACTTCTGCAAACCATGAAAGTGAATGAAATAACTCTGGCAAAAGCCGGGGTACAGGGCTGTATGTGCCCTCCCTTATCTCTTCCAAAAGTGCCACAAACAGCAAGAAACGCGAAGTGGAAAAACTGTCTGTAATACAGGGGATTGCCACAGTTCAAGCCACCAGCGGACAGCACTCTGGGTCAGCACCCTAGGAGGGGGCAGGGTATGAGAGAGGTCACCGGAAGCTTGCTCATTACACCTCCCCGCTCACCTTATGATATTGCAGACCACCCGTGGATTCACTCATCTACACTGTCAGGCATTCCAGGCACACTGAGATAAAAGATTCTATATCCGGGTACTAGGGAAAGGTAAGGAGTGCCCTATAGGAGGCAGAAGTAGGCAGAAGTCTGCAGGACCCTGGGTCTCTGGTGCTAGATAGGGCTAGAGGGTAGACATGAGGCATCACCCACAGCTACAGCCTGGTATTCGGAATACCAGGAAGAGGGAGGGAGGCAGGGAGGGAGGGAGGGAGGGAGGGAGAGAGGGAGGGAGGGAGAGAGACATAAAAGGGAGGAGGAAAGGAGGGAAGGAGGGAAGGAAAGATGGAAACATTTTGAAAGGAACTGTGAGGTCCCTGGGTAAGTCTCTATCCACTGCTTTCTTCCCGTCTAGTACCTCTGTATAACGTCACTTCTCCACAAAAATAAGGTCACAGCTTTGGGTGTGTTGGATAAATCCTCAGCTAATGTCAGGTGATGAGCACAGATGATAGGACGAATGGCTGGATGACTGGGAGAACTGGGATGACTGATTATTCAGTCACGTATCAGCACACAAATCACGTCTTTAAAAAAAAAAAAAAAAACCCAAAGAAGCCTATGGAGTCCAGGCTGAGGAGCAGAGGAGGGAAAGGCAAGACAGCCCTGGAGAAGTGTCTTGTCCTAGGCCTGGGACAGAAAAGACACAAGATGAGCTTGAAGAATTCAAAACCATACTATGGTCATTTTGAGGAACACTGCTATCCCCCTCAAAGTCTCTTAGAAGGTAGCTGAAGTATAAAACTAGGAAAACAATAGCACTGGATTGAGAGCCAAAGGTAATATGATTGGTGGATTAAATAAATCAAGAGAAGACCAGATAGCTAAGTTCTCATGCAGAATTCTCCACAACTTGTGAAGATGCTGGATCCTGAGGGGAGTACAATCTCTCTCTCTCACTGTTCCTATGACTCACACTGACTGCACAGTGACATGATCCAAAGAGCACGGTGCAGAAAGGTGTGGGTAGGCCTGCAGGGCAAGCAACATTACAGTGGAGAAACCTCAGCCAGGGGATCAGCTCAGTGTCAATGGTGATGGTTCATACTGACAGGAAGTGTTGCTATGAGATTCCACTCCTGTCACCTGCCTCTCCCCAATCTATTACTCTCCGCCAATCATGGGAAACCGTGACATAAATCTCAACCGAGAACATTTTGTAAAACCCTTGACCAGTATTGAAGCCATTAAATGCAAAGGCAAAGCCTGGAGAGGTCAAGGCAAACAAAGGCTAAATGCAGGATAGCATCTTGGACGGCATCCTAGAAGGGAAAAGTGCCGTGCAGCCTGTGGTCAACAGCAGCACACCCCTGCTAGCTAGTGGTGCTGACCGTGCTGTCTAATGGGGAGAGGCCAAGAGGTACTTAAATGACAAGGTACTTGAGAACCTTCTAACCTATCTTCAGCACTGTTTCCTGTATGCTAACCCTTCCACAGCGAGGCTGACGGTTTCTGATCCTATATGTCAGAAATGTGGAAGGCAATGCTTCTACACTCACACAGGAACAATGCTAAACCAGAAAATCAAGTCTTAGATCCAGCAAAGAAGTATAGTCACATGTCATGTCACTGACGCCAAACTGGACAGATGGATGCTGGAGCCTTAAGCTCTATGAGAGGAGCTGCCGTAGGCTCAGCACCGCCTTGTACGATGAGTAGGTCTGAGTGGGGCTAGTCTTGGGGGTCATGTCTCAATGAATTTAAGTTCTAGGATCTCAACAAACTTTACACTGTAAAGGACGGAGGGAAAAAATGTCCCCAGCACCTGACGGGGGCAGAAAGCCCATTTCAAACAGGCAAGAGGGCAGGTGGGAGATGTCAATGTACAACTTCACAAACTGGATGACAACAATAGCCAGCCAAGAAACAGCTGAGGGAGACCTCAGAAGCAGGAGACTAGGATAAACAACACTTGGCTCTATTAAAACTCACACATGAATTTACCAAAGGTTCACTACAAATGAATGAGATTATTACATATCATGAAATTGGAGAAATAATAACTTTAAAACCTGGCAAGTAGGAGTAAATGAATCCCATTTACTTATGAACAGTCAATTGACAATTTGCAGATATAAACACAGTATTTGAAAGCTAGTGACTTTAACACTAATATTTTAATAATTGTTTTTCCTGCAGTTACATCAGCTTTAGAGGATTTATTTCTCATGGTGGAGACACTTTGAAGTTCGGGAACTTCTTCAGTTCTGCTTTGTTTTCTCTCACTTCTGTTAAATGCAAGTAAAATTCAACTGAAGGCATGTACTTAAAACAGCACATCTAGCATAAACACCATGTTTAAAAGCTGCTCCATTCTTTTGCTTTATTCTCTTTAATTCCTTTTTATGTCAGTCTATGGCCCATCCCTTTATCTCTCCCTATACATTTCTATAATTAAAACACCACTCATTAGGCAGGAATAGTCATTATGTTTAGAAAATGACTGGGTAACTTATTCTTGTATCATACATCATTTTTATAGAAACAATAAAAATGATTATTCTTTTTATAAGTTTAATGGAATGGTTAAATGAACACCATATGTCTTCTTCTTTTAATAACCTGTGATTTGGGGTGACTAGATTGCAAATCTCAGCAAGTCACAGGTTGTGTAATGGAGGGTAACGTGCACACCATTCTAGCTCCTGGTCCCATCATGTGTTCCAGTGGAGGCACTGAGCTAAGGTGTTTACGTTCCCTCTGGGCCGAAACCCTGGAACTGAGGGGCTAGTGATTAAAGTCTCTCCACAGCGAGCTACAAGCGGCACTTCAGGCACACGGAGACCGTTTACCTATTATCTTGGCTGCACTGCACTGCTCTCGAGGAGTGCATTTTATTTCTTGTAAACCTCTCACAGCATTCTCACTTGAAGTGAGGCTCAGATGTGAGGGAGAACGAAGCCCAATATAATAATGGAATGTGTTAGCTTTCGCGGGGTTATGAACAGAAAAAGGACAGGCACAATGAGGACTCGGTATTCATGAGAAAACTCTCAAAATGGAATCTTTTCCTGCTATAGCCATTACCCTCCAAGCAGGAGTGGGAAATGATGCAAAGGCATTTGAGCTCTTCTGGGAAAGGTGTATATTAAAGTTAAAAATGATGACTGAGGTCAAATAAATTGGGTGTTTGTGGGAGATATGATAGGCCTTAAGGGTGCTGGAAGAAATTTTAACAACAGCTCTATGGTCTACTTTGCATAATTATGAAATTTGATTATGCAGAGCAAAACACTGGAAACAAACAGATGAGGATTAAAATAGCACTTTTTTTCTTTTTTGGTCTAAGAGAAATGTTACACCAAACTTTCTCTGCAATTCAGTAAATAAAACATTCTAGAGACAAAAGGATGAAAATTAGAAAAATGAAATCAATATATTGAGCCCTACTGATTTCCCATGCAATTTCTCTTTTTCTTAGGACATGCAGGATCCCCAAACCAAGTAATTAGCTTTCTCTGAACGGCCAACCAACATGACTGTAAGTGCCAGGCTAAAAACATAGCTATATGAGGAATGTTCAGGAGAGCAGAATGATTGACAGGCACCCAGAGCTAGCACAGCCATTCTATGTAGTGATTTAACTCCAGTTTGGAAGACTAGAAACACTATTTATCCATCTACCAAGTCTCTCTACCTATAGCCTACGTATGCACATCAGAAGTAAAGCCAGTGCTCTGTTCCACAGACCACAGATCTCTGACGATACTGATCAGAGTAAAAAGGTCACTTATGTGCTGGTTTTAAGCTTCCTCTTTCGGATTCCCAGTGCACATGTCTAGCCGAGCTTTCCTCGGTCGTCAAGCTTGGGCTCTGGTGTCAGTGTTTGTTACATCATGATGAGACAGGTCAGCCAGCCTGCTGCCATCAGAAAAGCAGGCTAAACGTAATAGAAAAATCTGCTTC
The DNA here is from genome assembly GCF_903995435.1 of Acomys russatus. Lineage (NCBI taxonomy): Eukaryota > Metazoa > Chordata > Mammalia > Rodentia > Muridae > Acomys > Acomys russatus. The sequence continues at coordinate 78,044,734 of NC_067140.1, forward strand.
CATTAGCTTTTCCCTCTTGGCCAAGTCCTCTCTTTGGGTCGGGAAGCCCAGGCAGTCTTGGAGGCAGCAGACAGTGCAGGGTTTGACGAGCAGGATGCTTATTACTTCAGACAGAAATAACGGCAGCATTAAATGGAGAAGATAAGTAATGAAAAGCTTTGCGTATGTTTCATGACTTTTAACCATAAAGTAGATAAAACCGAATCACTGAAGGGAAACCGAGAACTAAAGAAGTTGTGGACAACACAAGGATGACACAGGGAAAACATGTGACTTCTTTGAACACGTGCCTCACCATTCCTCACTTGCTAAGTAGTGACACTTAGCTACCCACCGAGCACTCAAGTTGTAAAGACGAGAGGGGAACACGGAACACGGCCTTCCGGTTGGTGAAGTCGCCTCTACCTACATTAATCTAGCAGCTTTGGAAACAGCAGCACCCTGCAGGCTTATGGCTGTAAATTTTAGCTGCCCCAGCTTTTGAGAAATGCAAATAAAGAAAACTCATCAAAAGGTTGCCATAATTCTCACAGCTGACTAGACGGAAGCATTTTTGACTACTTAAAATTAATAGCGGCTCCCAAGGTCTTATAGGAACAGCTGTCACTGAGAAATACACTCACAAACAAATAAGCCATTCTTCCCCACATTTGATTCGTGAGTGGCATGAAGCAGCAGGCCTTCAGGGGCGCCGAGCCACCTGCAGACCCCGATGGGGCGGCAAGTACCCACTGCACACAGACGCATGAGCACCTGACCCATGCCCTCACTGACTCAGGCACGTACTTGTCTCTTGTGAGGCATCTGCTGAAGGAGGAGCAGGCAGGACTCTGGGTGTCAGCCAACAATTCCCTGCAGGTTACATCACTGCTCTCCTCTTCTCACAAAAATGCTACAACGCTGAGACTTTATTATTATTACTACTATTATTATTATTTGGCATAAAAGAGGGCTTGGCAATGCAGATGGGCCTGTATAACTTCTGGCTACGTTTGGTGTACAGGTTAATCCCCCCCCCCCCACACACACACACAGTCTCACTCTTCCCAACGCTGGTGTCAATTTCACTCAGGCGTGAACCAGTGAAGACAGATCTGATAACATTCATGTAGGTTGCAATAATTTTTGAAAGTAAGAAATACAGTCAGATCTCTGAATATTAAATACTGTGCTTTCCAGAATAAGTAAGAAGTTGTATTAACTTCAATGCTTGCATTTCCCACCTCTTGCTATGATGTTAATTGCCTCTTTCTGGGACTGAAACAGGCCATAACTTGCCACTGTAATGACATGCAACCAAAGCCATGGTTTCTGGCTATCTACGTTAGTATCCATGGGGACTTGCTATGAGCAAATTTTTAAAGAGAATGGATTTTGTGACATTTGGTCTCATCTGCAACATTCTGGAAATGTTCTCTTCTTTAGTAAACAGTCATTGAGAAGGAGGCTCACAAAGCACATGGCACCAGCAGTTCACTTCAAGTTCTTTGCTTGACTTTTAAAAGATTTCTCTCTGGATCTTTGATTTCTTATTTCTAAGGTGAAAGATGTGCTACTCAGTCATGAAGTCCCCCTAGAATGTGGATTTTATAATCTGCAAATATTTTCAAGCTGCTCTCTAACAATTTTTCCTTGCTAGAGAAGACAGGACAACACAAGCCCACATTTCTGATGACCTAAGAGTTCTTTCCTGTTCTTGCCTTGGCCTGTCTTTGTTATTCGTGTTGAGACTATTTCTCACTGGTCACTGGCTATTACTGTTTAATATTACTGATCTATGATAATCAAAAATCTACTCATGCTACCAAGATGGGCGTGCAGGGAAAAGCCGGACAGTGTCTTAATTAGTGGTCCAGAAAGCACCATCCAGGAGAGGCTGTTGCATCACTACACACACCTGGATCCCACATGAAATTTACAAAATCAGGATTTCTTAGTCTCTTTCCACATATTTTGGGAAAACCTTCCAGGTTGTTCGGGTTTGGTCTCTGTTTGTCTACTCACCCCTGAAAGCAGTGACTTTACCACCATCTATCCACCAAGCAGAGGGAACGGTGTGGTGCAAACCACTCAGTGGGCTGCCTGGGCCTCGGATGATAGTATACCAAGTCACGAAGCTGCAGTTTTTAATCCACCTAGCTATTTGCTATTTAAAAATTCAAGGAGGCCAAACGAGAGCTTTGTAAAACTGAATTTATTGAAAGCTTACTGGATGTTCCCATGGCTATGGTTGGTAGCATTATAATTTCGGAAGTGAGTACATCTGCAATTTTTTGTATTAAAATTGGAATGCTGGATATAAACCTATTTAGATTACACTACGTGATGGATGGTACATAGCTCTTCAACACAAATGTGAAGCCAATATCTAGTTTCCTTTCTCTTCTTTATTTGGTGCTGCTTTGGGAAAATTACTTGGAAAATAGAGGTGAGAAATGGTTCTATAAGCACAAACTGAAATTCCACATACAAATTAAATAACCTCTTGACTAACTGCTTTCTTCCCTCCTACTGGTACTCACTGGGTACCCAGTGAGCAGCAGATGGGACACAAAACAATTTCTCTAACACAGTGACCTACTAGTTTTACTTGAAGCTTCTAAAAATATTTTTCTCACTGAGCTTTGTAAGGAGAAAGGGGCTCCTTTAGGGATCTATGGGACAGAGAAGGGTTGCGTTGGGCACTCCAGAACGTCTGTGACTCACTGCTGAGTTGTGGTAAAGGAAGGGTTGCGTTGGGCACTCCAGAACGTCTGTGACTCACTGCTGAGTTGTGGTAAAGGAAGGGTTGCGTTGGGCACTCCAGAACGTCTGTGACTCACTGCTGAGTTGTGGTAAAGACAGGTAGCCCAGCCTATTAAAGTAATTCCAGTCATTGACATCAGAAGTTTCCTTAGTACATGCTTTGATTATGTGCTTGTGTATATGTGTTTTTGTGTATGGCTATTTTGCCTATACATATGTCTGTGCACCACGTGCATGCCTTGTGCCCACTGAAGCAAAAAAAAAAATGGGCATCAGGCCCCTGAGTCTGAGTTACAGATGGTCGGGAGCCACCATGTGGATCCTAGAATTGAGCCTGGGTCCTCTGGAAGAGCAGTCTATGCTCTTAACTTCTGAGCCAGTTCCTTGACTATATATTTTAAGGTGCAAAAATTCCATTGCTCATTCTTTTGCTTTTAGGCAGCATAACACAAACTGGCTTCAGAATTATTTCTAGCCAAGAACATTACAAAATGGTCCTCATTCAATTCCAGTGCGTAACTGCTTTCATTATAAAATTCCCCTGAGTTATGGCACACGCCTTAGTCCCTGCCTGCTGCTGTAAAAAGCTACTTAGTCAATGTTTGCACAACAGAAATCTACTTCTGGAGATGGAGATATTCTAGAACAAAGTGAAGCCGACCCAGTGAGGGCCTGTTCATCGCCAACACCATCTTTGTTGCCCACATCTGGGAGCAGAGACAGGCTGGGCACCCTGGGCTCCCTTTATTAGGGCACCAGTTACTTTCACCTGGATTTCATCCAGTCACCTCCCACAGGTCCCACTATAAAACCAACAAATACGGGATAAATCCATACATAAATGTTGGGGGGCACAAATGGGCGGCCTGAGGCAGTTCCCAGAAGGTTGGACACCCCTAAGACTATTTTGTAAATAGATGGTGGGGAAGCGGCCATCACCCTTGAACCTGCTGCTAGAGCCTGTTCTCCACGGCCCTCAGGACTACTGATTTCTGGTCTATGAAAATTGTTCCTGAAACAGATTCAGAGCCTAGGACAGCTGCCCACAAAGCCAGGAAGGGGCTGTGCCGGGTCTTTGTTGTTCACTTCAATGGCTGAAGAGTGGTGTGACTTTAAATATTTGTCTTTTTCTTTCTAGATTCTTGCTGAATATGGTTCTCGGACTCAGACTGCATCAGAATCCGTCAGTGCACACCCTGGACTCTAGACACACACAGAGCACTGCCACCCTTCTCAAAGGAGGAAGAGAGGACACATAAAGGGAACTTTGTTCCTGAGGACACAACTTGGCTGATATTTAAAAGACAAACTGATTTTTAATAAAGTCAAAGTACATGGTTTTCATACGCACACACAAAAAGCACCATGGAAATGATCTGTGTGGTGAGATCTGAAATACACACAATTTGGCAGCAGCTACATCATCCCCCAGAGCTGCCTGCAGTCTATGAGAGGCTGCCATGATCCTTTACAGACTAGCTATGGCAATATCATTTTACAGATGTGGAATCTAAAAATCTGGGATTTAATTTGATTAAGACTCTGTACAAGGTCAATGGGAGAAGCAGAGAAGGAAGCCAGAAGGAACTTTTGGCTGCATGATACACACCAGTGCACTATGGGGCTGCTGGCCTGCGTGGTACACACCAGTGCACCATGGGGGCAAACTAATTTAGAACAAAGGGGCTAGCCTGTGTGCAATCTGGAAGAAACTACTAATATTAAAGAAAATGCATAAATAAAAACAAATAACAATTTTACAGTCTCCAAGTAATGCAGCATCTTCAATGGAAAGAAAGCCCACTTGCTCTTTGAAGGGAACAGGAACAACCTGGTGTCTGTCTTGTGACCATCTGCTGCTCTTCAGTAATAAAAAGGGGAAGAATCTGGGTGCAGTGACACACATCTGTAATCCCCGCACTCAGGAGGCAGAGTCAAGTTGATCTCTGTCAGTTTGAGGCCAGTCTGGTCTACAGAGTGAGTCCACAACAGCTAGGGCTACACAGAGAAAACCCTGTCTTAAAAAAAAAAAAAAAAAGAAAACCCAAACCAAAACAAAACCTAAAACCAAACAAACAAAAACCACTAAACCAAACCAACAACAACCACCACAAGAAAAACATAAACAAATAAGTGAAAGAATTTAGTTTCTTTTTTGTCCCCTTTGGAAAATTTTTATTGTCACTGTCCTATATGAAAAAGCCTAAAGCTTTGTTTTCTATCTCTTCACCATCCAACTCCTTCATTTCTTATTGTTTTGTGAAACTGAGTGGCTTTATGTGGTTCTGTTTTTTTTTTTGCTTGTAAAAACCCCTGGTTCCTTCTGCTTTGCTGGAGACATGTCAGAACTCTCGTGATCAATAGCTCCTTATTGCTATCATTGGCTTTGGTAGGATTCTGCTTCAGTCTGCCTACCTGTGACGTCATTGCCTACTTGCCATGGGGTCATGGCCCTACCCAAGATTACAAAAGGCCAAATCCTCCTTGTGGCGCTCTCTCTCTCTCTCTCTCTCTCTCTCTCTCTCTCTCTCTCTCTCTCTCTCTCTCTCTCTCTCTCTCTCTCCTCTCTCCTCTCTCTCTCTCTCTCTCTCTCTCTCTCTCTCTCTCTCTCTCTCGGGCACCCCTCTCTCTCTGTCTCTGTCTCTGTCTCTCGAGCACCCCTCCTCCCCCTTTCCTTCTCTCTCCATGCTCATTTAATAGACTCCTCATCTATTATCTGCTGCCTGGCATCTAACTGACTTATTTCTCATTATTAATTATAAAAAGATTACTATCCACATGTGTATAAAGAACCCTGGTGGGGGTGTCAGGAGATCAGAATACAGCTCTCTTTAAAGAAACATTACACCAAATGATTGATCACAGGAATGGGAGCATGTGGGGGGATAGTTAAGAGGACGTTCTCCCAAGGGTGATGGTCTTCAGGACTCTCATCCTACCTGAGTTTAGAACACTCTTCCTTGACTTTATATTTGCATAAGTTAACTGTTTAAGGACAGCTCAGCAAGTATGAAACTTCTTCACAGAAAAAGTTTTACGAGTGGATTAGAAGACATGCAGATATGTTCATGCATGTCTGGAGAATGAGCCAACAGCAAAAAAATGTGGAGACTGGCCTAATGTCCTACAGAGTTCTGGAATCTGAAAAGCTGCTAAGCCAACTTAAGTTACTAGGCAACGATAATAAAAATGACATTTCTCCCAGTAAGGAAGGTCTGGAAAAGAGGAATGGTAGCGGGAAGCCACAGTTTTCTCCACTATACCAGGTGAGTCTCCCCACACGTCTTTTCCAGAGGCTGTGGAAGTTCTGTCTGTGGAAACAATGACTCTAACTGTAGCATGGGATCCCATGCCACAGATACTCACATCTGCCCCGGGGCCTCATCTCCCAGGTATGTAGGTGATTACCTGTAAAATGTGGTCAAGAGGAGCAGCCACCAACAGCCTCATGCCCAGTGCTGGAGACTCTCTCCTAGCTTCTGCCCTGGTGCCAGTGGGAGGTGGGGAGGTGTGGGCCCTAATGCTGGGTGTAGCCTATGGGAGCCTGTCGAGCCTAAAGTTACAGATGGACCCAAGAGGACCCTGGTAGATACTGCAAATAGAGACCCCTGAGGCTTAGATTAAGAAAAACTTCAGAGGAGACTGGATATATTTACCAGGCATAATGATGCACACCTTTAATCCCAGCACTTGGAAGACAGAGACAAGCAGATGTCCATGCGTTTGAGGCCAGCCTTGTCTATATAGTAAAGTCCATAACAACCAGGGCCGGAAGACCCTCTATCCCTACCTCTACCACAAACAAGACAAACTCTGGTACACCTTCCTCAACCTGTAAGCATGGACTTAAGATCTATTATTTGAAACTAAAAAGGATCACTGAAACAACATCAAAATCTCCATAAAAGGAACTGTCACATCCAACTATTTTAGAGTCTGTCCCCTAGAGAAAATACTCCAGAAGGGAATGTGAAAGAACAGGATATAATTTTAGAAAAAGTTCCAAAAGATTACAGGCTGTAACTAAAACTGAAGTTTTAAGGTGTCAAAAGATTATCTTAGCGAGCATATTACAGATTCTGTGTATTTTGAATTTCACTGTGCTTTTCTACTTTCTTCCAACTCGATCAAAAAGTTGGAGCCTTGTAATGAGTAAACTTAGTGCATGTATATCATTCCAAAACCTTATCACTGATCACCAGTGAGGACAAGAATCATTTTACAACTCCAAAAAAGAATGCGCCCAGTGTGCTGGTGGAGTGGGGTAAAGAAAGTGCAGCCTCCATGTCTAGGAAACAGGTGTCCAGGGGAGAGAGTTCCAGGGTCCTTGCATGGCAATTCTGTGGCTTCCCAGCAGGCATGTTAAAGCTGAGTGCCTGGTAGGATGTTTTCAGGCCAGAGTCCTTGGAGGTGGGAGATTAAGGTTAATATTAGAGATGGAGATGAAAACAATACTGAGACTAATGACAGAAACAATACTGTACCCAAGTACCCAGAAAACAGTCCTAATCTCGACATCTAAGGAGTAAGATGCCATGAGGCTGAGCTGTACAACAGAAACCACATGTAATAGAGTTCACAGGGCAGAGTCAGCTTAATCCTAAGGCTCTGCCCTGAGAGGTTAAACGGGGACTGTTGCTTTATGTTGATGGGATAAGATTAGAATAAGGCACCATAAGAACTCTACATGCAAGGTGATTCTTTTAAATTCCAGACTTTAATAGTGTTGGTTTAGAAACAGGAGATCAGGACAAGCATAGCGGTACATATCCATCCTAAGAACACTGGGGAGGTGGAGGCAGGATGACCCACCTCCATCAGGGCTACAGTGAGGGCCCCCCCTCTCATGCACGCACACACACACACACACACACACACACACACACACACACACGCACACTCACACTACCACCACAACCACCACCAGCACCACCTCCACCACGAACAATAACAAAACAACAACCAAAAAAAAACAACAACAACAAAAAAAAACAAACAAACAACAAAAAGAAAAATAAGATCAAACTACCTGGCTTCCTGCCCTGACTCTCCAGCCGCATCACTGCCCCTCGGCTGGTAACAGCACTGTGTGCTCAGTGCAGTTGGAGGGAACGTGAGGGAGGTGCAAAGCACTGCATCAGGCCCCAGCTGGAAAGCACAGTGGTGCCACCAAGGCTTCCCTTCCCACATGCCGTGTTTGCTAGTTTCAGACCACTGCTCCTGTCTGTCATCTGTTCTCTGTGAAATGCATTCACACATGCGTTTGAGGGTCCTCCTTCATAACTAATGTACCTTCGTCCTCAGGATAAAGTAATTATAGGACACAAAATTCAACTCAACATGGAAAAGCAATTTCCATTCTTGGTTACCATTTCAATCCTGAGGCTGTGTTTAGGAAGGGACCTCTGTGAGGCAAGTCGTGAATATGATGGTCTGAGTGCTGAGCTGTAGCGAGCAATCGGAACAGAAGTACAAGAGATGCCTCACTACTGCTCATCTCAACACGGGCTTTTCCTTTAGGAGAAGTTCATACAGCTTCCTGTACAAACTGCAGACTCACCCTCCGCCTTTCTTGACATTTCCAGCTGAGTGTTTACGAACCTCTTCAAATTTAATCTATCAAGTATAACTCTGGATTTGAGTTCTCTGCCATCCTACAATCCATTCTCCACATGAGTGCTACCTTGTTTCACTCACCCATGGCTTCTCACAAACCAAGAATACAGCTCTGTGCCCTAAGTGACCATGAGGATGTTGACCTCTGTCCTCACTCTGACCACGTGTGACATTTATCATACACCCTTTATCCTTGCATCACATCCAACTCGGTCCCACCCCAGCGCCTTCGTGTCTGCTGCTGTCCATGGCGGAAGAGGTGCTCAGCTCTAGATGTTCATGCGTGGCTTCTTCATATTATTCGGCCTTGCTGGGTAAGAACTAGCCAACTGTCTAGATTTTAGGCCTCAGCACCAGTGTCCTGTTTTATTTACTCTGTGGAACTTCTTAGCAGACCATGCCTAAGGGGTTTGCTTACTGTTAGCGCTTTCTCATTCACGGGACAGCAGAATGTTACTATTATTCACGGCTGATCACAGTAGAGTTGCTAACTACAGACCTGTGAATAAAGAGGCTAATGAGCTCGTAAAGCCAGTGTGCTTTTCCTTTTGTGAAGGTAACGGATGTCACCGTGTTTGTGCACACATCCCCTGCACCGGAAGATTTTACATATGTCAGTCTCTGCTCAAATCATCTTCCTGGTGCCAGGCAACCCCTGATCTACAAGCTTCTATCATGCCAAGCCCAGGTAACCTTTCTTTTACTGTGTCTTCGCAGATGGCCTCTGTTGTGGAGTTTTCTTTAAAATAAAACAACACCAACAGAGATGTGCACTGGTCCCTTTTTAAACTTCCTTACTCTCTCTCCACTGACTTGAACTGGAATTCCATCTGGCCAAAGATCCCAAACCTGAGACGTCATTTCATCAATGTGCCAAGCACCTTCTGTCCCCACCACCATTCATTGGTATTTTCATAGGAGGCAGGGAAATGAGAATGACACCTGCAACATAGCCTTCCTCAAGACAATCAGTTGTTGTCTGTCCTTGTTCACAGGCAGTCACTCTCCCGAAGAATTTAAGATACATAAGAAAAAAGACATTTGCTCTTGTCCACTATAGCACCATTAGAAGCTGGAGGAACGTGAATATACAGGATGAATTCAACTAAATAATTAATTAATTAAAGAATTGAAAAATAATCATGGAATAACTGATGCACACATGTGACCCGCATATGTGCATGCAGTTCACATCTTTTTGTTTCAAATACAGTGCTTATTCTATTGACTACTCTAAGTCTTTAGTGACCTCAATACAATACATAAAATGACTTATTATTAAAGAACTGATGTAGTAACTCATAACCAGGAAGCTAACGAGTTGCAGCGTTTATTTTAAAATCAAGCTGCTTTGTGTATTTAGCATGTGTACGACGATGCTCATTTTTATTGTCAATATTAATTTTGGACATGAAGGTAAACTTCATCAGAAGCAAACTTCATGACTTGAATTGATATGGTTACTTCTGGAACATGACATTTTGAGAATCCTGAACTATACAGTGCACACTAGAAGCTTCTCTGATCTCTTGACAGATAACTAGTATGACAGCTGAGTGACAGAACTTTGAAGATGGCTTGATGTCATCTGGGTTACCTTGACTCTTCAAATCAAGCAATCATTTTATTTAAAAAAAAAAAGCTTCCTTTCATTTTATATCATTAAGAGAAGGCAAAAGCTATGGCAATATTAAAGAAACATTGGCTTATTCATATGAGCCAAACTAGAGTAGAATTTCTTTCTAAAGAGAGTTTGATCACAGACTTCCATTTTATAGACAGTGGTGGGAAAGGACGTAGTGGAAATACACGGAGTGGAAAGTGACTACTGATGACTGGTCCGCAGCCAGTCCAGCCCTAAATCCCTACAGAGAGCAAGCTCCACACAGCTTCTTCCGGCTGAAGCAAAATCATTGTGAAAACCTAGAAATGCAATTCAGATTAGCGACACTTTCCTTTACTTAAACATTTTAAAATCCAGTATTTTCCCAAAAGAATGAGATTATTAATGTAGCAAAATACTCTGGGTATTCAACCTCTACAGTACTTTCCTGCTTCCTTCCCACCCACCTCTCCATTGTTTGATGGGAAGGTAAGTCTCATGACTTGGGTTCTCATTAAGTAGCGACCTAAACAAAAACGGAGTCTTCATCAGAAACAGCAGCCCTGGAGCTCACTAAGTAGACAAGGCTGGCCTTGAACCCCAGAGATGCACCTTATTTTCACTCCTGAGTACTGAGATTAAAAGCATGGGCTACCACACCTGACTCATTTTGAAAGATCTTATTGTTTAAAGGTTATAAATTGATTAGAACATCTCAAATTAACCATAAATTTATGTAAAGGATGGAGTTAAGTTTATTATTTTCCAAATCTGTGCTCAGAAAATCTTTCAATTTTATACAATAAGAATGGAACAGGGACAGAATAAAGACAGTAACTTTGACAGATGAGTAACTGAAGTAAAATTTGTAGGTAGGCGCTGCTGTTGGCAAAGCAGGAGAGGGAGGGCGCTGCTTATGCAATCAGCTAACTTACTTTACAAAATGAGTGCTCGTAACTGGCAATAATGGTTTCATAACTCACCTCTGCATACTTTAGCTTCAATGTTTTATGCATTTCTCGAAAACGACTGTAACGCCTGAATACAGTCCATGTCTCATCTAGGACAGAAATCTATTAGCAAGAAAGCAAAAATGAGTCAGCATTAATTACAAGGAAAAAGTAACTAAACTTTTAAAAACATAATTTAAAAATTAAATTAAAAGTGATTAGCATGTAAAATGTCTGCGCAATTGAAAAAATTAATCTGGCTGCATAAATACAACTTATAAATAGTAACTGTGCCCTAGTAAACATGCATCTTTTGCTGCCATGTCTTATATGCATTATTATAAGTGACACCTATGTAAAGCTAGGGGCAGAAGAATACCTCTTTAGAGGATGGATGAGACAGCTCAGAGGCAAAGGTGCCTGCCCTGAAGTCTGAAGACCTGAGTTCTATTGCTACGACCCACACAGGGGAAGAAGAGATCCGACTCCTAACAGTCCTTTAGCTTTACATGCATGCCAATGAACACATATGGCCACTTTGCCCTCTCCTTCTCTCTTCTCCCCACCGTTCTCTCCTCTCTCCCTCTCTCTCTCTCTTTCTCTCTCTCTCTCTCTCTCTCTCTCACACACACACACACACACACACACACACACACACACACAACACACACACACACACACACACACAGACCAGGAGAAATAAGTATTGCTTAACTCTCCTAGCTGGTAGAATCCCAGTGGATATTCCTTTACTTATAGCTATGTGTCCCCTGTAAAATGTCTAGTGTGGTTCACTAAAGGTCACCACAGTGGACAGGAGAGAAAGACAAGAGAATGAGAGTAAGAGGGAAGAAAAGAAAAAAAAGGGACAAAGAAATTAAGGAAACTATTCCATTGTGCTTGTGGTCACTACCTTAAATACACAACAGTGGATTTTGCATTTCTAGGGAGAATGTCTGCCACAGACTCTTCCTGGTTTCCTGGAGTAAAAGCAAATGCCACAGCACGTCACAGCCACCAGGAGCTGGTGATCCTTGGCAGCGCCACAGGCACACCTGAGCCCCACCACTGACCTTGCTTCTTCTCAGCTCTACTTTTGTCCTGAGCTCCGTGAACCCGGCATAGGGACAGCTTTCTCTGGATGTTCCTCAGGCATTTCCAATTCAACTTGACATTCTCCCCATCTAAAGACCCTAAACCACACCCAACACACCCAGCCAACCAGAGGTGGGGCAGTCTCCCTCGGCTGTCCTTCTTTTAACATCCCCACATCTGAACAAGGTGCTGGGGCTTGCTAGCACTTTACTTCTGCTTCTAGAAATGATCTAAATCTGTACCTGGTACCCGCTGCCTGGGGGAGTGTGAGTAGGCAGATGTGTGGTAGACCACAGGGCACCGGTAGAAGAGAAGCCACAGAGAAAGAATGCCCAGTTAGGGAGCTTCCGGAGTAAGAGTGTTTTGAATCCCAGGATTGTCTGACTCACTCACTTCTAGATTGGCAAATATGCCGTTCCAGGGCATGTGCAATGATGCACATTTTTATTATTATGCTTCTGTATTTGCTTTTTCATTAACATTTTAATAATGGCAGGTTTCTTCTCATTAGTTTCTTTGAAAACAGATATTTCTGTAAGAAATAAATAGTTGATAAGGAGGTACAGATGCAGGTGCTTTGCAGCTGTGGTGTGCCTGAGGCTTGGTATGATGTGCCAAGCACTCAAGCTGGGGACCACTGCTCCTGGCAGCCGGGCTGGTAGGTTTTACTCTTCAGATCCGACCTCAGCAGAGTCAGGGCTGATGTACAGGGGAAGGCTGACACAAGCAGTGGAGCAGAACAGGGGATGCATGCCTTGGGTGGACAGGAACTAGGCACCCAAGAGAGAATGGGAGGAGAGCGTGGAGGAGGCCTTTCATCTTCCCACCTGCCTGGTGGTGCATGACGCCAGCAGAGCCAGAGCATTACTGGAATGACATCTGTGCTGTGGAGGTAGGAAGATGGAAGTCTCAGAGGCGAGGTGAGGCACTGCTCTGTGGCATTAGAAGATCACTGAGGGAAGCTGAAGTTTTGTCTATAACTCAGACTCCAAGGCCTCCTTCATGGGGAACCTTTCCACCAGACCTCTTAGAGCAATAGTGGAGCACCTACAAGATTTCATAGGACTTCAGAGTGCAGCAGGAACATCCATCACTTCAGCCTCCAGTAGGGACACCTGTCACCTCTGTTATGTCTGAAGGTGACTCCTGCTGCTGAATCACACCCCTAAGAGCCCGTGCAAGTAGAAACCACCAGAGCACAGCACTGACCCTCTTGACAGGGGCTGATCATTTGCACTGTGCCCTGGGCCTCACCTAGGCAGCAAACGTTCCAGAGCTCCAGCTCAGACCAACTCTCTAGAGTACCAAGCTGCAGCCTATTGTCTTAAAAAACAAAATCCCAATCGTTGATTTTACCAATAAAGACTCAGGATACAGATGCTAGGGTGAAAACTTGCTAGCTCAGAGAGGCAGAGAAAGCACCCAGCTGACCTTGCTCAGCTCAGGGAAAAGCCAAAAGGTAAAAGCCAGGAAGTCCTTTTTCCTTCTCCACACTATCTTAAATACTCTTCTTTCAAGTCTCTCCTTTCTACTTAATCCCTGTCAGCTTGCTCCACCTTTTGACCTAGGGTTAACTTTACTAAATTCTGTGTACAGAAAGCTCTTGGATTGAAGGTGTGTGCTGAGCCACACCAAACAAGAAACAGGTTTTTACAGTTCACAGTCTTGGAGTTCACAATGGGATCAAATATCCTGCAACAGCAATATACTTTGTTTCCCCAAACCATGCTACTCCTCCCCTCTAACACACCAGTTTATTTCCTGTCACACCATCCTCACAATCATCTAAGCAGATTGTCACTCTGACATCCTAAACTCCCATTTTATACCCCCATTTCCTTTCCAGCTAGCCCTCTACACTCTCTCTTACATTAAAACAAAATTCTTAGGCCTACTTACAATATCATCAACTTATTTCTTCTTGTTTTCTCCTGAATCCACACTAAAATAGCATTCCACCAAGGTCATCACCACCTCCATATTGCTAAGCCCATGACTTAATTCTTGACCATGGTCTCACTTCACCTCTGGGAAGGAACCAAGTGGAGCTGGCTCGCTGCTCAAATCTTTACTTGGCTTCCAGACTGCAATTCCTTTATCTTTGTACTTTTCTTGCAGAGATTTCTCATCTCCTTGACCTCTAAACATCAAATACACCAGGATTTCATCCTTGGACATATTTTATTTTTTAACCTGCACTCTCTCCTTTAGTGATCTCATTGCTCAGATGTACATGCTAGGACTCCCTGGATGCTGATCTCCTGCTAAACCTAGACTCATATACCCTACTGCTTACATGGATGTCCAAAATGCAACTCAAGCTCAACAGGGCACAGTTACTAAAATTAATGGTAATCAAATCTCATCCTTTCCCCCACATCAGCTACTGTCATTCTGCTCATTCAATCCTAAACTGTGGTGCCATCTTTAGTGTTCCTTTTTCTTACACCTTACATGCAATCAATCAACAGACTCTTATTTTAATTATTCAGAATATGAATCTGGTCAGTCCTCACCAGGTCCACCATCTCTGTCTGTTTTTTTGTTTTTTTTTAACAAATTTTAATGTTGGTCACTCGATTCTAATTGTCTCCTTTCTCTTTGTTTCCTTCATTCTTTTATCAAAGTAGTCTTGTTCAAACACATTCAGGTGAGGCTGTTTCTTTGCATAATATAACACTGGCTCAAGACATCCCACTGCAGTGAGGTACAAGCTTGAGTTCTTTCCCTGGTCTGCGCTGTCTTCTCCTTGAGCTCATCAAAAACCATCTCCTGACTCCAGACTTATCTGGAAAATAGCAGGTGTGGCCCTAGGGACCCAGAGCAGACCATATAAGACCTGTACCCTGCAGGTGTGGCCTCAAGGACCCAGAGCAGACCATGTGTGACCTGTATCCTGCAGGTGTGGCCCCAGGGAGTGTATGCTTTGTTCTCTTTTAGAAATGTTTGCTCTCCAAACACCCATGTGAATAGTTAATTACCTTGTTTCCTTCAAGTCTGCTCAAAAGCCACACTGTCAGTGATGCCTGCCATATCCTAACGCTGCATCCACACTGTCAGTGATGCCTGCCACACCCTAACGCTGCATCCACACTGTCAGTGATGCCTGCCACATCCTAACGCTGCATCCACACTGTCAGTGATGCCTGCCACACCCTAACGCTGCATCCACACTGTCAGTGATGCCTGCCACACCTTAACACTGCATCCCCTCCCTTGACACAGTTTCCTTTTTTTTTTGTAATTAGCAAAACAAACAAATATGGCATATAATTAGTTTTGGTTTTTCTTCCCCGATAAAATGTGAGTTCCAGGAAAGCTATTCTTTTCCTCTATGGGTTAGAAGAGCATGTGACAAATAGAAGGCATCCTGAAGACCAGCGGGTAGACCAAGGCCCAAGACACACTTGTCTTAATATCCCCTTATCCTCAATATATATACTGAAATTTCTCCAGGGAGAAAAGTCCATTAAAAAGATCACATAAGATTAGGGTGAGGGGAACTGGGCACTGAGCCTAAGGTTCGTTGGCCTGTACTTGTCTTCTTCTGTGGCTTTCACAGCTTAACACCTAACCACTGCTTGAGCTCTGGGGTGAGAGGAATGTCAGAGCATGACTTTGGGGGTCACTCTCCCTCTCACAGCAGTCCTGGGATAGTGCCTTCCTAAAGGATCCCAACCCGTCTAACTGCATACAATCAGTACTGTGACAGCCACAGTGTTGCTGGGCAGAGGACAGGGGAAGGACAAGAGGAAGCTCTAAGTACTTTCCTAAGGTTACACTCCAACACATTCAGTTACACACTCTTTGCTTTTCTGGAGTTAGACCTTAGTGCTTATAATGGTGGCAGTGTGTTCCCACAGTGGGGGGGGGGAGCTGGGCTAGTGTGGCAAGGACCATGCTTAGCTGTCTTCATAGTCACACTGGGCTTAATGAGGTCATAGAGGTACCAGAGGGATCTGTCTGCGTGCGTGTTATCCGGTGAGTCCAAGACCCTTCTCACAGCAGAAATGTTACTAGAGCTCAGATTCAGCAGGAATGGAGAGCTTGCTCTGCATGCACAACACACCCTCACAGTCAACAGTAACACAATGGGTGGCAGTGGAGGGAGGAGTTAACAGTAAAAATCATTATTGGCACATTCTGAGCAACAGACTTTCAAACTGGCTGAGCTCTCTGGCCCTGCAGAGTAGTGGGAAGAGAGACCGGGGACACCACGGGCTGCAGTTGCCCTGCTCTGATGACTGGAGCTCACGCAGATTTCTCTGGATAATCACAATAGCAGGCCCTTTTATAATAACTACACTGAAAATATGGTGCATTTTCTGTAGCGTTCTAACACAAGTTGATAGGGAGGCATATAGAGATTTTAAATTTCTTTACAAATTCCATGTTATTTTTATTTGAGTGGAGGTTACAGACAAGGACAGGAAAGGGTCCTGTTCCCCATCTCATCTATTTAAGCCTTGCTTTGTCTAGAGACATGTAAACAAGGTGGAGACAACGATGATGTGGAATGACACTCATTAGCAATTTGAGAAAAAAGGAAGGCCCTGGGTAACGCTGTATGGCATTGAGTGACATCTCTGCTGGAACAGTCAAAGCCTTCTCTCTGATGGAAAGACACTACGCTGAGGGCTGGAGGCTATCTCATGCAAAGTTTAGGGAAAAAGTACAGAAATGCAAAATACAACCTGATGTCCAAATTAGCTCTAAATTAAAACTGGGCATAGCACAGGAGTTTGATCATGAGGGGAGGGACAGCAGATGAGCAGAACAGATAGTCAGACAAAAGCAGTCAATCACTTCCTTAGTGCTGACAAGGCAAGGCAGACTTCCGAGGTGCACATTCATTGCTCCTCTCTCTCTGAATGGCTCTGCTGACACAGATCCATCTTTCCTGGGCTGTAAAATGATTAAGTGCAACCTAAACACCATAAACATGCCATGAGATGGACTGTACTTACAAATAAACAATTTTCAATGAAGTGCTTCCCACAAGTTTAGCTTATATACATATTTTGCTGGGTTAGGGACTGTCGATTTTAAGATATGTCGCCAGTAACATTTGCTGGTGTACAACCATCTGTTTGAGGAGCAGCATAAACAGCTTGTCATCCAAAGAAAGAGACCCTAACTAGCCCCCATTTAAGTGGATATTTGAAGGGATCCTTAACATACGCATTAAACATAAACTCTTAAATACCCCCATGAAGACCTTCAACACCCCCCAATGTGTGGACATGCACAGCAGGAAACACTAATGCATAGGGCTTCGTCAACATCTCATACCACAGAACATGAGGCTGGAACACTTTCTAAGGTTCTGGTCCAGATGGCCCATGCAGTATGGGAAGAAGCTATTGGAACCTGATTTATATTTATTTTTTATATCATTCTCTTTACATTACTACTTATGTTGGTGTGATATAGTACATGATAAGGATGTTTTGTGAGTGGTATACTTTATGAGGAAATAAACAATCACATTGGCTATCCAGTTCCATAATTTTTCTCTCTGTTAGGCACTTGTGATTACAGTACTTGTACGTGTTGGGGATGTAGCTCAGTAGTAGATCACTTACATGGCATGTGCAAGGCCCTGGGTTCCATTCCCAGAACATTACAAAAAAAAAAAAAAGTTAGGTGCTATTAACTATTTTAAGCTGAAGACAGAAAATAATAAATTCACAAAGGTCTCACATTCCCAAGATGACAGAATCTAATTCACTACTTAGGCTCAATGTCTTATGTAAAACATGAAATATATTCTGAAAGTATGGATCTGCAGAGAGATACACATCGGTGCATGAGGTTTAATTAAAATCTTTTCAGACAACTGCTGCAAAAAGAACTAGCCAAGAGTATTCGCTCAGGCCAACACCCCAGTAAGCACAGAAATAGGCTGCATTGAACACAGTTGCTACTCCGTTCCTCTTCATCCATGTCTACCTCCAACATCACCACATCTGTCAGAAAGAACCAGACTAATGTGTACTGATGTCCAGTGGGTATAAACGGCCTGAAGATGCTGAATCTACCGGTCTCTTCTTCACAAGATCCTCACCCTGGAGGCCAGAGCTGAACTTGAGTCTGTTTTCCTCACCCCACAGAGCAGCACATCCAAATTTCTTTGTCCCTCGGCCTAACGGTGGGACCCATCAGAATCACTCTCCGTATCACAAAGCCCATGATGTCTCCTTTCTCTGTTTATAGCTAGAATGAAATACAGGCTATTTCAGCTTGGCACCATCACTCCACTTTGGGAATCTTTTCAAATTACATTTTTCTGTGATGAGCATCTCAAATATTCTGGAATTTCAGCCTGCAACAATCACTTTTTTGTGATCATCAAGAATGACCGAAGTCACACAACATTAATTCCCACAGCATCCTTCCAGTGTCTCTCAAAACGATACAGCTGATACTCAGTCCCAAGCCTTCAAACCCCCTCTGCCTTCTGTATTTCCCATTCTTACTCGAGTATCTCTCTAAAGTTAACTTCAAACTCTATTATATTCTATAGCCAATATGTCACTTGTGCTTATCAGAGACCAGCGTTCCTACTGCCTAGAGCACCGTTCCTCTTCCTCCATCCGTCAAATCCACTCACCCCTCTCAAAGGAATAACAACGTGAGTCCACCCTGACATCTTTCTCACTGCCTTCCCTGAGCCGTGCACTTCCGTCGTTCTATTTCTGTGCATGCTCCTTTCCCACACTTGACTGCTGCGGGGTGAATCCTTTCCACCTTTTCTGTACATCAGTTCCTTAATGCACCCAGGGAGGAAGGTGTAAACGTTTGTGTACACTACAAAAACCTCATAAATATCTTTTAAGTAGAAAGTGAATAATGGGAATAGTAATTTCTTCACTAATACACAGAGGTTCATTCCAATAAGTTACGTTTTGACTGTATTTCCTAGTTCCTTCTCTCTCTGAAGGCAGTAGAATGACCTGCATCTTTGTCCTTTTCTGAGTTAGCAACAAATCAACTGTGCAGAGTTTTTGGTAAGCAGGCACTGGGGAGATAAGGAAGAGGGCAGAGAATCATAAAGTAAAGCAAGAAAATGTCACCTGTCATATGTTGTTCCCTGAGAATACTGCACTCATCTAGTAAGGCCACATAAATAAGTGACTTGGGGATTAGGATCAGAGCAGGTGGGTATGACACAGGAAGACTCCAAAGGCAATCTCTAAATGGCCTAAGAAGAGTGGATTTACTTAAGTTTTAGAGTCCTTGGCACCTAGTACCAGCTTGGAAATAAAAGCCAAGGCAGTGGCCGGGAGCTGCATGCCTTGACTTGGTGAGGGGAACAGTTACTGCAGGCGGGGAAGCTGGGAAGCAATGGAAAGGCCATGCTGTGCTGAGGACGCAGTGTGCTGCTGCCATGGGTAAGACGAACATGGAGCGTGGAGAACGGAGGCTCCTAAATCAGAGTCCCAGGCAACGTTTAGATCCTTCTGCTTCCATATTCTCCAGAAGTCAGGAGGCCCTTCTGTACAGACAGTGCCCCAGAGACCTGAGCGTGGTTTGCATCTGTGGGACCATGAACGTCCCTGATGGGCTACATGCTGAATTAACACCTATATTCTAGATGGCTATCAAGTGGCCCAAAAGCAAATGGGACTTTCTAGCTGGTACAAACCCAGCCTTCTTGAAAAAACGAGGAATAACTGCTTAACGGCTCAATGTCAGTATCTTCAAAATAGGAGACAATACTTCTTACTTTAATATACTTGCTTTATATAGTGGATTGAAGGTAAATTTGATAGAATGTGTGAAGTCCCCGGGATTCACACTCAAGCTCACTCCTGAGATAGGCTCTTCTAGCACTTGATAAACACAGGCGATGAATGCGGGAGTTACTCTACTTTAAATGTACAGCAGAGGGCAAAGGTGACAGCCCAGGCACTATTTCCTTTAAATTTCCTAACTTCTGAGAGGCACAGTGAGGAATGGAAAAGGAAAGGCTAAGGATGAGTATGCTCGCTCACAACTTCAGCCTAGTGACTTGACTAGTTGCATAACATCAGCAGAATTCTTTGAGGCCTCAACTTCTTCAGCTGTAACCTGGACTCGTGAGAATATCGTGAGGTCCAGAGCACAGCGCCTGGGCCTCGGACACAGCTGCTCCTCACTCAGTCCTAAGTGAGGTGTCTTCATCAAACCCTTCCCGTCAAGGCTCAAGCATCTCTACAGAAGAGGAAGAAAGATCGAAAGAGCCAGAGCTGAAGCACACTACAGGGAAACAGTACTTTTCAGACACAACAGGACTGATGTACATATGAACTCACAGAGACTGTGGCAGAGTGATCCAGACCTGCATAGGTTCCAGTTAGAAGGGGCCCCACCCTAACCAAGAAGCTCTTTGCATCGATACTTGCTGGTAAAGCGAAAATGTTTTCTTCAACGGAGTGTCATGGGTCTATCAGCTACACTTCGGGGAAGGCCCGAACTATTCCATGCCCAGGAATAGTTTTTATGTGGATTTTTTCATTTTGCTTTGTTTTGATTTTCCATCTTATTAATCTTTTGTTTGTTTTACTTTTTTAAAAACAGTTTGTTTTCAAATAGAGAAAGAACATAAAATTGGGTGTGCAAGGAAGAGGGGAGGATTTAGAACGAGTTGGGGGAGGGAAAAATCAAGATCAGAAAGTATTTCATGAAACAAATTTTAATTAACAAAAGAAAGACAATGTGTGCTGCTGAAGGAAGACCTCTCTGACGCCTGTTAGGTTCCCATGGGCAGCACGCAGCGCATCTGACTCATCCAACAGCTATTCTAGGAAGAGAGAAAGTCCTTAAAGCTGTAAAAGTAAGAAATGCGGAAACGGACATTTCCTTTTCTTCAGTGTAAGAAAAAAAATTCTTAAGGAGCCAAGACAGTATTTAAGGAAACAGAATCAAGGGGTGAATGTGACTCTTTCAGGCCGGATGTAACTTCCTTTGCCACTACTTCTGCTGTCAAGCAGCACCCACACTGGATCTTGGCTCTGGATAGCTGGGCACATGTGCAGCAGTCCATTTGTCTCGGCTCTGCTAATGCACACAGAGGGAGATAATCTATCATATTCCTAATAAACAGAGGCCCAGATGCCAGCACAGCACTCATTCTCAACATTTATATTCTGTCAAGTTGGGAACAAGTACTTCTAAAAGACTCGAGTGTGTGTGTGTGGTCTTTCTAATAGACTGAAATGGCTCTCATTTTTGTTCTGCCAGAGAGAGAATGTTACTTCTGACCAAAACTGTAATCACCACAACTCCTAAACTGCTTATTTGTTGGGCATCTCCTTGGGATTCCTGTCAGATCTACCAATCATCAAATCCTCAAGATTTGTTAGAGCTTTGAGAGGAACCCCACTTTACAAAGCATGCAAGACTTGGTCAGAATTCAAAACAAAAAGTTTAAGTGTGTGTGTGTGTGTGTGTGTGTGTGTGTGTGTGTGTGAGAGAGAGAGAGAGAGAGAGAGAGAGAGAGAAAGAGAGAGAGAGAGAGAGAGAGAGAGAGAGAGAGAGAGAGAGAGAGAGAGAGAGAACAGTGAATTCTGTAAGGTGGCAAGGATTTAGAAATGGCTATTATGTCTAAGACAATACTAAAATATGTTCTCAACTTCTAAAAAGTGCAGGAATTACTGACATTTAGAAAATGTATTAAAACAAGGACAGAAATCAGTGAAGTTTCCTGGATTTAGATACTATGAGGCATATGGGACCTGGGCCTGCTCACCAGCTGCATGGCCTTAGGCCACTCACTTATGATTACTTAGTGTACTATAACACATACCCTCATTTTGGAATGTTCTCTGTATTTGTAGAAATGTCTGGCAAAATGGTTGGGGGCACTGAAGATCTTGGGATAGATGTTAGCTTGCCTTTTTCATGAGGAGCTGCAAACTCAGTGGCATACTGAGAAGCAAGCTGGCATGGGTGGGTGTGGGGAGATAAGGGGTAAGTAGCAACAGGGAACATGGAGTTATTTTCATTAATTAAGAACATTTGGCAGTGTGGACGGATGATGCTCACACGAAGGGTTAAGCACAGTGGTGGGACAGTGTGAGGCTCTCACACATCATCAGAAGCGGGATGCAGGCCTCTTAAGCCGCGGATGGTCTACACAGCCGTGATGGGAAACCGTGTAGACATCATGCTTACCGCTGGCCATTGCTTCCTATGGCTGCCTCTCATCTCCAGCCACCCGCCGGGAGACAGAACGGAATGATGCAGGACTTTGGGCAACAGAGGAGATTGCTTCTATGGTAGCTATTCTTTGTAAACAAATAAAAAGAATCAGCTAACTGGAGAGGTCTAGACATTGTATGTTAAGTGCAAGCAGAGGAAAGAGCTGGTCAAAAGGGATGACATGCATCTGTGCGAGAACGGCAGGGTCTGTGCAACGCTGGACGGTGAGAGGCTGCCCAAGATGTCAGGAACCTCTTCAAAGTAGATGAGAACAAAGCAGGAGAGGGCTGGAGATGAGAGCAAGGGCTTCTAGCGGTAGAGAGCTGGAGACTACCTATGTCCTGGGGTCATGTGAGAAGGGTGGGCAGTGAGCCTAGACACGCATTTCTATGAGAACAAGAGCCTAAATAAAATGAAGCTAAGTTCTAGCTGCTGCAGACTGCCCAACACCAGGCCACTTGTGTGTTCATGCACTAGAAGGCAGAACTGCTGAAGTGTGAGATACTTCACACCTGGATTTAACACAAGAGGCTCCATTCTTGCACACTCCCTGAATGATTAAGAGCAAGGCAGCTGCACCGAGAGCACTACCAAAGGGACCCCATGTGAGCAAACAGGGGTGCTGTTCATAAAGGACACTCAAGAGTCAAGTTGAAAGCACAAGAGCACAAAGGGATTTTCACCACCCCAGTGGCTCTTGGCTTCACAAGGCTATGCTACTGCTGACTTATCCCACTAGATGATTGTTAGCAGTCAGGTACCATGTGGGGCCTGGAGACTCGGGTCTAAGATCAACAAGGTCTAAGCAGCTGAAACCTCCCAGAGACCAGAAATCAAAGGGATAATGACATCTGGGAAAAACCTGACTAAGTTGTGGCATGGCAGCAGAGTGGACCCTAGGCTGTGCGTGGAGAGTGGGGAGAATGGACAGTCCTGCTGAGGGCCATTCCAGAAACAAGTGAGACACTGTCCTACAGGGTTACCTTGTTAGAGGAGCAGAAACTCAGGAAACAACGATCAAACATAAACTAGCATTAGCTCAGTTCTTTACACTACTGTGTTTCACACGTACATCAGAGTACAAGGACTTCAAAATGTCATTATTTCTATGACAAATGAGCATGACACCCTCCGTTAGCCTTAACCACAGACTTCCCTGGCTGTTGTTTCATATCATGCTGAAGTGTAATTTTAAAATTAAATTTCACCCACTCTAATCCTAGCCAACTGAAAATGGCAAGCATGACTCAAGGGGACTGATTACTGCTCAATCACTGAAAACCTTTGAAAAAGTTTTGGGGTGGCAGCAGTAGTCTAGGGAGTGGCATTACCAAGGCAGCTGTGATTGGGGGCAAGCAGGGCTCTTACAGACACATATTCCTGACCAGCAGGTGACAGCCCACTCACAGAGAAGGCAGGCTGGCCCGCCTTCAGCCTTCTGCCTCTCTGTGACACCTGGCAGCCAGAGAACATCTATGTATCTGAGGTTCCAGCCTCAAGAGGATACACTTTTAGGTCTCCTTAGAAGGGTAACTTAAAGGAAACACAACAAACCCTTTGACTCAGGGTTCCCAGGCAGTGCCCTCCAAAGGTTAGTAATGAGTGTCATCATGGAGAAGACAACTTCATGCACTCTCAGCAAAGCACAGGAAATCAAGCATCAATGTGTGTGTGTGTGTGTGTGTGTGTGTGTGTGTGTGTGAGAGAGAGAGAGAGAGAGAGAGAGAGAGAGAGAGAGAGAGAGAGAGAGAGAGAGAGAGAGAGAAACAGAGGTGGAGAGAGATGGAGACACAGAGAGTGCACAAACCAACTATGCTCACGCAGGGAGCTGCTTCTCATCAAAAGAGCCCCTGGCTACCACTACCTCTTGGGTTGAAGTTCCAAAAGCAGGCCCCGCCAAAGCAGCCAGACCCAGAAGGCGATGTGGTTCATGGAGCCCTCCACAGCTTGTACTTCTGCCTTCATGTATGTGAAGCTGCCACAGAGTGACCTCAAGTAGACAAATGGGACCAAAACCCAAACATATCTAGTTACTGATTCTCAGAGCTTTCCCACAAAAGCTTGGTTTGGTCCTCCCAAATAAAGCATGTATAAGATAGTTCTTCTGAATTAAATCAACTCTAGTTTAATGAAAAGCTCTATTCTCATTTTAAAGACCAATGCTGGAAACTTCCTCAGGACACATAGGCGTTGAGATGAGAAGCATCTGGGTATCTGTTAACCTTCACTGTATCCCAGCATGCTCTTCACTAACTCACTTTACAGGGACTGCAGGGGGAGCCACTGGATTTTAAAGGACTATCAAATCCTACTCAGCAAAGGGTAGAGGAAGGCAAGAGGAGAATGCTAGGAGCCACACCTTACACAGCTACAGCATTCACACACATTAAACACATATGCTATCTCATCACCTGCACTGGATGTGTTTATTTTTCACTTGGTGGATGGGACACAATTCTCAGGCACTCACACTGAGACTTGCAGTGGATGGGCCTTGGGTACTGCCATATCTTTTAAGTCTCTAAGTGAAATGGCCAGTGACAATTTTAAACAAGGCCCACGGCAGAGGGATCAAGCCCTTGAGAGCTTGTCATGCATATGAGTCCCAGTAGGCCTTGAATATCACAGGGACATAGAGTTGGAAATGAAAACAAACTTTGAAAAAGAATCAGCAATGACTGTTCTAAGGTATAAACCACAATATTAAAAAACTATCTATATATACAAACACCAAATTTTTCTTATAAAAGCCTAAAACTAAAGGGAATTGTTTTTATCAAAATCAAATTAATAACCTTTGCCTTCTTAAAGCCACTTGGCTCACCAAGATAATTTAATAGTAGCACAATGTCATCAGATACGAGGCTATACTAGGTAATATGGCATATGCATGACATATTCAAATAACTTATAGAAGAAGTTAGGAACTTTGAAAACCTTTCAAATAGTAATAAGACCTTCAATGTAAGGTTTTA
Source organism: Acomys russatus (assembly GCF_903995435.1). NCBI lineage: Eukaryota > Metazoa > Chordata > Mammalia > Rodentia > Muridae > Acomys > Acomys russatus. Next base: position 78,069,903 of record NC_067140.1, read on the forward strand.
TAAAGAAAAACTCAAAATCATTTTTCAAAACTTGGAATGGTATTTACATTATTTTTCTCTCATAGGCACCCACAGAATTATTAAGAAGCTCCCAATAAAAATTGTCAGCGGAGATTTTAGGAACAAGTGTGAAGCATCTGAGGTTACGCTCCAGTGTGGCAATGTGGGCTTATTTCCTGTGAGTTTTCTTCATATATCAGGACGCTACCCAACCAAAAAGAAAACAATCATGGCCTAAGCCTCATAAGGACAAGTTGCACAGGAAGAGTCACTGAAGGGCTCTAAAAACAGCATCCCAGGCATCCCCTAAGCCTGCCTGTTTTTATTTAAATTTAATAACAAACTCACATAGCACTTAAGAAGCACCAGACACTGAAGTAGGGTATAATGCAAGGCCATCTACTCCTTACAGCAACCCTGCTGGAGGGGTGTTATTTTCCACATGAAACAGATAAAGGTTACAAAGTCCCCAGATGAAGAGGACCAGACAGGAAGGTCCTGATGGAGCTACTCTGGCAGCTGAGCCCTCGTCTACAGCTTGTCTGTTCTTGCTTTGCTTAAAGAGAGGCAGCAGGATCATAAGATGTTTCTTTCTAGTAGCAAGTCCTGATGCCTTTGCAGCAGTGTCCCCATCAGAGTGCAGGTGAAGGCACTAGAAGACCTTTCTAATGGGAGGACAGTAATCCCCCGAGCAAGCCAGCATGAGCAGCCCAGTCCTGCTGTGCCTACTACTGCTGGATTCAAGGACTGGCCTTCATATGCTCAAAAAGAGAAAGAAAGAAAGAAAGAAAGAAAGAAAGAAAGAAAGAAAGAAAGAAAGAAAGAAAGAAAGAGAAAGAAAGAAAGAAGGAAGGAAAAAAAGAAAGAAAGAAGACCTCACGGAATTTGAGTTTCAGGTATTGATGCAAAGTACAGATCCTGAGAAGTCCCCGGTGGTCGCTTTTGGTTTCTCTAACTTTCTGTGGTATCGTCATAGTTTTGGCCACATCTGCATACTAACTGGGCTACTCTCTACTGCTAAGTTCTACCTAAAGTGACCCAATTATCTTAAAAGTAGTTGTCTTTACTCAAATTTTGTAACATTGAATCAATAAATAGCTAAACTCTATCAATGTGCTTATCAGTAATGCAAAACGTACACATGGACCAACTAAAAGCAGTGTCTCACTTCTGCAACTCCTACATTTGGGCCAGGGAAAGCAACATCAGAATCCAAAAGACAAAAATAATACAAACAGCCTTGAAGTTATCTTTGTGTATGTGAATGACATTACACACGTTAAAAAAGTAAGCAGGGTATAGTCTAACAAATACTATGGATCTGAGTAGGAATTGGGCACTATTGGTGGAACGGTCGTGAGAAACAGAAGAACAAAGCCATATTTTAGCACTTTAGTACAACACTAGAGAAGCCAATCGGGAAAGCTAAAACCCACCACTGTGCTGGCACCATACCTTTTCAATCTAAACCTTAAATATATAAATCATGGCCCACTTTTATATATTTATTTATTTATTGTGTGTAAAGAAAAACTCAGTATGTAGAAATACGCATCTAAACACTTCATTGGTAAGAAATAATTTATATTGTTTCTCTGGGAAGACTGAAAAATGTGTGGCAGGTAGGAGGGAACATCCCAGAGCAGAGCAGCTGTGGTGCACCAGGGTCTGGGCAGGTGCCGAGGCTCCTCCTCCCTCCTCCCCACCTGCTTCCTCTTTCAGGAGTCCCAGGCTTGAGCCTTTGCGCAGAGCTCCTTCACCATCATATAGTCTCTGGACACCGCGCCCCCTGATGGAATGACCGCTGGAGACACCGAATGCTGGCTATCCTCATTTTGCCAAGGACCAGAAACTGAGCAGGTTATTAAGCAAACTGCTACAGAATCCAAGTCCATAGAACTCAATGTCCCTATTCCCAGTCAGTGTTGATCTGAACCCAACTACTTTCAAGGCCACCCTGATGCACCGACACACCAATACCGCAGAGGACTTCATTACATTAATATCCTTGCCCATCCTTGAATAAAGAAATGTGATTAATCGTTAATTCACTGAGGAGGAGGGAACAGCAGCCAGCAACATTTAACTAAGTGTTATGAGTCAATGGAAATAAATTTAAAAAAATAAGATGAAGTCATTATTTTGGAAAGCTAATATCTTTCTCAAAAGTCATATATAAAAAAATACTTGAAACAGGTTAAGAAAGCTTCTAATTAATAGCATGCACAGACACACACACACACACACACACAGAGCAGTAATGATGACAGCAATATATTGTTTATTACATAATAGCCACCTGACACAAGACTTCACACAAAATAACAGTCCTATAACATAGATGTGGCTACTGCTTTTGTAGATTAAAAAAACTGAGCCAAAGCCCATGGGTAGGTTGTCAAGCGTTTTGTCCTGTCGTGAGACTGTGTGCTCTCAAGGACATGTATGCAATGAGTGAGTGTTGACTTTCTGGAGTTCTGGAGTTGAAATGAGGAAAGTCGCTGGGACCCTGGCTGGTACGCAGCCGCTGCCACCCCAGCAGAGTGGTGTCCTTTCGCCTCCTGACGCGCTCCAATCTTTGCAGGTCACTTCCCCACCATCTGCCACAGTCTAGAGTTTCACAGACTGGATTAAAGAAATAAATGACCAGTGTCTTACAAAAATAACATTCTCAACTAATGTCTTATTCTCTTCCAAAAGCTCAGAGGAAGCACCACAGTCTTCAGCCTCTGCTCTAGAAGGATGGTGCAGGGACACTTACCTTGACTTCAAACTCGAAGTGCTCATCCTTCCCTTGGCCACACAGGACATAGCGGGGAATGCTGATCTTAATGGGGTCCCTCAGGGCGTCTGGATTTGCTCCCAAAGGGCGAGAGTACATCCGCTATCAAAGGCACACCAGACAAGGGGAACAGAGAGAATGTAACATCACTGTGCTGTGGCGAATGCCCTGCTTGCGCAGAAGAGAAAAAAGCATCAAACTAGAAGAGTTTATTTAGAGAAATGATGGTTTCCTTTGAAAAAGACATGCTAAGCCTCTCTCAAAACAAAAGGCCATTTCTATAGGTATACCAGTCCAGAACGTTAGGGAAAAAACACTTCAAAATGTTACGTGCCTTTGAAGTTCCTTCTAATTTATAGAATCAAGTGAAAACAGGGACAGATTACACTTTGTAACTTAAAATCAGTTTTTTTCAAAGTCTTTTTTTTTTGTTGTTGTTTTTTTTGAGACAGGGTTTCTCTGTTTTTTTTCAAAGTCTTTATCAACTAACCTTATTTTTTCCTTTACATACCTGACTCCTGTAAAAACTAGAGATTTTGTTCAAATTCAATTCGTTTTTAACACTGAGCCACTTTTATAATGAAGTCACTGTAGTGTGGAAATCTACGTCAACAACAATTAAGGCATTCCCAGTCTCTTCTTCAGGCTCCATGTGATGACAACTAACTTGGCTGACAAGTATTTAGGCTCTGGGTAGGAGGAAGCCAGAGGGGTCAGAGGAAGATGGCAGCATAAAACTTTCAATTTTCAAAATGAGTTCTTGAGTATAAACAGGAAGAAATCTCTGAACAATCATAATTTACATTAGCCCGGGGCTTTAGAAAACCTAAGACAATATGTTTTTGAAGCAGTAGCAGTAAAAAAAACAAAAAACAAACAAACAAACAAAAAAAACCCAGTTAATTAGCATCACACGTGAAGTTAAAATTTGCTGAATACCCACCACACACTGCAGGTTTACTGACAAGTTTTTCTATGCACTATTTCTATCAGTCTTCATGATATCCCCTCGAGGGGCTAATGGTTACAAATCTTACCTATCAATTGAGAAGCAGACTACAGGGCAAACTTATTCTATGAAGCAAGGGGCTGATAACCCAGGGTATGAACTTCACACTAGTATGTTATTATGATATTAAATCTTAAAGTTAGGCCATCTATCTAAAATAAATGGGACTAATGAGTACTTCATGAATTCAGTTAAGGTGTTGAAAATTCCATAAATATGCAATAAAATTCATTTCTTTTTTGACTAAAAAGAAACGAGTGGGCAATACATGTCAGTTCTGCCAGGGAGAAAGGGACCTGGGGTCGAGGCAGGTACTCAGAGGTTTGGCCTTATCTGGCTGCCTGAGTAACAACTCAGATCACTGTGTGTCACAGAGATGGACAATTTCTGATTGTACCTTCTAATCTAGCTGACACAGCCAATGTTCGGCAGTGTGTGAAGTTACCAACGCCTTTTGACAGCATCATGACTTTTCTCTGGTGGTTGGTCACCCAGAACAGGAAGCACTGTCTGCCACACAGCATATCTAATAAGCTGTCATTGTTCTCAAAAACCAAAATGGAAATGCTTAGAGGTGTTTTTCAACAAACACTCTTTTCTCTCCCTGAGACAGGGTTTCTCTGTGTAGCCTTGATTGTTCCGGACTCACTCTGTAGACCAGGCTGGCCTTGAACTTGTAGAGATCTGCCTGCCTCTGCCTCCCAAGGGCTGGGATTACAGGTGTGTGGTGCTTTTCAGTATGAGCTCTACCAATCACGCTGACTCGCTGATAACCCGTGCCCAAGTTAATTTAAATACAGACTTTCCCTGATATATTACCTGTTTATCAATTTAAAGAAGAGGAAAAATAGAATTTAGTTGGTCTATTAATAAAAACATGCTTAGTGATAAACAACAGTTTTCATTTACATATGTGAGTGTTTGGCTGTAAGGCTCCTGCTTTCTTTCCCTTTATCCATCTCCATCACATACAGTACTTAAACTTTCCAAGTAAAGGAATGCTGTCTCTTCTACAGACCCAAAATGATGTTTTAGGATCATGTTTGTCCTATGTGTAGGCCGTGAGCTGTGCGCTGAGAAATGCCTGTGCTGGTCACAACTTGGCAATAGGAGCTACTGTTGTGGAACTCCAAGCAGTAACTAGCAACTCTAACACTGCTGCACGGGGCTTGGGCCCCACTTACTTTACTGTAACACTTAGCATTCTCCTTTTTGACTTAGGTTTCAAAATGAGATAGGCCTGCCACCTGTAGTCTGGCTGCACATGCTAGCCTACGACAACTTAGGCTTTTTGTATCTAAGAATGCAGTTGTGAAATAAATTCCGAACGCGAGCAGGTAGCTTGAGGCTCGGGTTAGACATCCTCTAAGAGAAACTAAAAGAAACAAACAATATGAAACAAACCCATCTGCCTGGTGCTTGACAATGTTCCTAGGTGTATGGGTGGAGTGGGGTGCGTTATGAGGATCCGCTGCATCCTAAGTACCTACTTGGCTCAGATCCACCCAGAGCACTGTGCTGGCTAGTTATCCTGTCAGCTTGACACAAGCTAAGGTCATCTGGGAAGAAGGATTTTTTTTTTTTTTTAAGATTTATGTATTTATTACATATACAGTGTTCTGCCTGCATGTACACCTGCACACCAGAAGAGGGCACCAGATCTCATTATAGATGGTTGTGAGCCACCATATGGTTGCTGGGAACTGAACTCAGGACCTGTGGAACAGCAGCCAGTGCTCTTACCCTCTCAGCCACCTCTCCAGGAATCTTAATGAAGAAAGTGCCCCAAGAGTATTGGGCCTGTGGGCAAGCCTCTGTGTATTTTCCTCATTGATGATTGCTATGGGAGGGCCCAGCTCACTGTTAGCAATGCTACCGCTGAGCTGATGGTCCTGGGTGCTATAAGAAAGCAGGCTGATCAAGGCCCAGCGAAGAAGCCAGCAAGTGGCACTCCTCCATGGCTTCTGCCTCTAGATTCATACCCTGAATTCCTTGAGTAATGACCTACAAGTTTTAAAATGAAATGAACTCTTTCCTCTGCAGGCCACTTTTGGTCACGGTGTTTTGTCACATCAACAGAAAACTCTCAGCCAGGCAGCCTTCCACGCCCCCCACCTGTATGTGCGCCATGATCAGTGGTTTCTGACACTCATACAAGCAGGACTGACCAACCAGGATGAGGCAGTGAAGCACAGCAGATGCTGGGCTGGCAAGACTCCTAGTCCTCTCCCCATTTCTCAGCATGCTGGAGATGAGAAATACTGCCAGGATACTACTATCATCCCTGACTGCAGTTTACTTGGGTACAGTGTCAATCGCACTGATTTCATATGAAACATTATTAATGAGCATATGGAAATAAATTACAACATACCCCCCCTGAATGTACCTGATCTTGTCAGAAGTGAATAAGGCAGGTGTCTGAAGATGTCTGAGCAAATGCATAATATATAGAGAAATATAAAAAATGAACATCTTTCCACCAAGTCATTGCCTCAGGGTAATTTTTTAAAAATTACTTTATGAAGTCAATTCTATGAGAAATGTACAATTCTCAGATATAGTTGTGAAAGCTCCTTAACATTCTCCTAAAATATGTTGGTCTTGGACAGAAAAAAATAAACATAATGTCTCATAAATGTGCTCTAGATTTGTATGTGGCTGTATTCTGAATACCTGGTTTTACCCAAGACATAGGAATATATGTGGAATCACTCTACATCACATAGTTATCAGTGCGTTGAAGTGTCATGACGTTGTTTACTTTGGAATCAGTCACTTTCTCTGCAGTGGTCAAGACTCTTAGACTCAACAGGGAAGCTAGTGATCCATCAGTATAGAAGGTAGAGGATACAGAGGCCATCTGTTAGAAAACAGCAAATCCACTCTGGGTAAGTATGTAAGATGTAACAAGAACCCTAAAATGTACTGTGGTGTGGTTCCGTTTAGAAATAAAAAGCCAACGACAGGTACAAAATTAGTAACAGAGATTACATGTTTATGGATAAGAGATATTATCTTTAAAAATTAAACAAAAATATTTTGTTTTCAATGAAAATAGTACCTTGTGTGTGCACATAATAGTTGTAAAAAATTGTGCCTAAACTAGAAAGGCTAAGTAACAAGGAGGGATCAAGGGGTGGGGGTTCCATGGATCTCCCTGGGAAAGGGAAATAAAATGGATATTGTGGGTGGACTGAGGTACTGGAACAAGATGGATCAGGTGGGGAATGGATGGAGGGAGAGAATACTAGGAGAGACAACTGGAATTGGGGAGCAACAGAAACTCCCGGGAATCTATGAGGGTGACCCTAGCTAGAACTCCTAGTGATGGGGAATCCAGATCCCGAACCAGCCATCTCCTACAACCAGGCAAGGGAGGGCATGGGACACCAAATCAGCCACAAAACCTCTGACCTACGGTTTGTCCTGCCAGCATGATGTGCTGGCAGAAATTGTGGGAGTGGCTAACCACTGACTGGTCCAGCTTGAGACCCATGCCACAAGAGGGATCCCAGCTGTGATACTGCCTGGACCAGAAACCAGAGGCTGGATGGCCCAGAGACCTAGGGGAGAACCAAACAGGATTGGCAAAAAGTCAGTGAATTGACTCCTAATGATACCCTGCTATATCATAGATGGGTACTTAACCCAACCGTCATCAGAGAGACCTCATCAAGCAGCTGATAGAAACTGACACACAGACCCCAGCTGGACATCAGGTAAGTTCTGGGATTCCTGCAAGGGAGGAAAGACTGTAGGAGCCAAAGGGCTCATGAACACCACAAGAAAACCCACAGCATCAACAAACCTGGCCTCACAGGGGTTCACTGAGACTGAACTGACAACCAGGGAGCCTGGATAGGTCTGATCTACGCCATCCATATGTATATATGTATTTGTATATACATATATATTGTGTAGCTTGGTGTTTGGTGGAACTCTTAACAGAAGGAGGAGGGGATGTTTTGGTCTCTTTTGCCTTGTCCTTCTGCTGTGTTCTCTTTTTAGGCTTAATATGGGGGGATGTGCCTAAGCTTACTGCAACTTGCTGTGCCATATTTGGTTAACATCCCTGGGAGGACTGTCCTTTCTGAAGGGAAAGGTAGGAGGAGTGGATGGGGAGGGAGAAGTGGGGTGAGGGGGGACAGAGAGAACTTGTGGTCAGGATGAGACAAGAAAATTAAAAAAAAAATGTGCCTGAAACATTGTAGTCAGATTCTAATGGAAAAGACAAAAATTTGTCTTCCTTTCCAAATTTTTCTTCCTTCAAAAGAAGCATACTGAGGAAGTGGACAGGAAATGGCACTGGTGTCTACCCAGCTCACTGGAGGCTATGCGAGGGCACTGCACAGCTGTTTCTACAGGGAATCATCAGCATTCTCCTAATTACCAATTATGTAGGAGATGCTTAAATTCAGTTTCCGCTTGATCAAGACAAGGTCAGCCCTAAGAACCATCATCTAATCTCCTGAAGACCGTAACTAAGCTTTGGTTAAAAAATACAGGCAGATCACCTTTGTTTTTTCTCTTTAAAAACCAGATTAAAGCCTGTTCTAATTTAAATCAAAACTACCAGTTTTCCTGTCTCCCTTCCCAGCAGAGAATATAATTCTAACTCCTACCTATGCCAGGGTGGTAGTTGTCGTTGGAGCGACTGCACGCCAGTCACCTTGTTAGGCCTTTTATACCCTGGCGACTGAAGGAGCGGAGCCCCCACAGACACCAGTCGGCCCCAGTGTTGAAACAGAGGCAGCTTGTTAAAAGCTGGGAATAACGAGTGTGAGCAGGCAGAGAGCAAGAGCGTGACAAATGGCCAAGGCAGGTTTGCATTCACTCTGGAAGCCTCCCTAGGCCAGGGAGGGACCTTGTCTTAACACCGTGCTATCTATAAAGGCTATGAGACACAGCTCATTCAGATTTTGCTAAGCCATGTGACCGGCAATCATTTCTTGGTTCAAATCCCCAAATGTGAAATAAAAAACAAGGATAAATTCTCCTTTCCAGGAGCACCATTTCAACAACTCTACATTTTGAAAGCCATGGTGCACAGGGTAGATGGAACTTTAGTTACCAGTGTAATCTATTTTAGTAATAGAGAGCTTTAACCAAACCAGTGCCAGAGTAATGACACAGAAACTGGCTCCTCTTAGTCAACTAGAGCATTCGGTTACCTTCCTTACAAAGGAGCTTTCAAAAATGACAAAGGTGTGCCCTGAACAGACTGGACGGCAGCAGCTTAGAAGCTGCCCTGCAAGAAGGGAGGAAGGGATGAAAACTGTTGGATGAAAATTCAGAGAAGGTAGAGAGAACCTCACACTTGAAGGCTGTGATATCACGCAGGCTGCAGAATGTCCTTGCTTTGTCCATGGCAGATAGTGCTTTGACCAGCACACTGAAGATGGAGGCAATACCACTAGAGGGCAGCATGGCTGTCAGTCACCCTCATGACGGTGACTGCTCCTACAGTACAGATCTCAAAACCAGGCATGTATGGCACATGAGCCTAGCTCAGATGGATCTGTAGGCTTCAGCGGGGCCACTTCCACCAGCTTGCAAATCAGTAGAAACAAATAAAAGCTTTTTGAATTTCCTCTACCATGGAAACTGCAAGAGCTGTTTGATACTTGGCAACAGCGGGTGAACAGAGAGGGTTTTTAACCGAGTTCTGAAGGTGAAGGTGCCTAAGCTGCGTCTGTAGACGGTGTGACCACACTAACACATGACCTCACCAGAAACCAGGCAATCCAACAAAACAGCCTGGCCACCAATGAACCATTAATAAAAGAGGGTCACATTTATTTATCATATATGGCATCTGAAAAGGAAAGAATGTGAGAGACGTTTACTGTACTACTGCTGAAAGACTTAAGCATGCCCTTCCAAAGGGAAAGATGGATGTTTTCTAAGAACTCAGACTTTAAAAACAAACTGTTTCAAGATGTTTTTCAACAAAATCTAAATAAATTCACTCTGCCAAGTACAAACCTCAAACAGGCAGTTGTGAGCAAGATGAGTTTTAATCACATTCAGATGAATTACCCTTTCAAGTCCTCAAAGAGGTACTGTCTAGAATATGTCAGTGAGTTCCACAATTCAGGTGTTTACGCCTCTATTCCAATACTCGAAATGCCAGAGCACCACGCATGTATAAACCTTACTCAGAAACTCCCTACAACTGAGTGGTTGCCTTGGCTGCATTCTCGCACCAGCTCCAATATAGGAGGAGATGTCAGAGGCTGGGAACTCCTGAAAGAGGAAGCCAGGGTAGACAATGGAGCAAGTCGACTCTACAGGCTTCTAGAGTAATTACAACAATCTTGATTCCTATTGTACAGAGCACAGCAATCAAACTCTCCCTCCCACAAACCATATTTTATTGCAAGGTACAAAGTATGCATAGGTGAGAGATGTGACAAGTATGATTTCAGGTAAGACTTGTGGAAAGCGAGTCCATTATATGGTGAGATCTGAACAGAACAGTGTTACCATTTCAGGCTATTTGAACCATACAGCATACTCAAAACACGACAAAAAATAACATGATTTTACATAATGTTTATATTTGTTGCATGTTCCACATAGGGGAAAAAAACCAAGCCTGTTCTTACTGGTTTTGTGTGTCAATCTGACAAGCTAGAGTAATCATAGTGCAGGGAGCCTCAGCTGAGGAGATGCCCCTGTGAGAGCCAGCTGTACGGCTTTTCCTCAGTTACTGATCAATGGGGGAGGGCCCAGCCCACGGTGAGTGGTGCCATCCCTAGGTTCTCCATGAAAGCAGGCTGGGAAGCCATGTGAAGAAAGCCATTGAGCAGCACTCCTCCACAGCTTCTGCATCAGCTCCCACCTCCTCCATGCTCCCGGCCCCGCGCGAGGCCCTGTCCTGACTTCCTCCATTTATGGACTATCATCTATCTGGAAGTACGAGCTGAATAAACTTTTTTCTCCCTAATTTGCTTTTTTGTCATGGTTCTTGGTGGAGGAATAGATACCTCAAATAAGAAGACCCCTAAAGGCTATTATGTGTAACGTGGTAGAACTATGGAAGTCTGGCTGTTTGAGGTAGACAGCCGTTGTTAAACTGACAGATCACTGTTGTATTGATGCTGATTCTTGGCCATCACATCCCTCTGCCAGCGTCTTCAATTTTATTCTCAGTTCTTCATGACTAGTCATCTGTTTGTTCAATCAAATATATATATATATATATATATATATATATATATATATACACGAAAGAATGATGGGGCTATTTAAGAAAAAAGTAATGCAAATTATATTAGCTGAAAAATGAAAATTAGGAGAAATAACATTGAGAAGCCATTAGAAGACTATAATGGTACATTTCAGGATTTTTTCCCCCAAGATAGATGGTGACCTATAGCTAAAGTCAGGACAAATCAGTGGTAGTAATTTTCACAATGTTCTCTATATATTTAAAAGCTTCTTGGTATAAGGCAATGAGGTGTGTGTCTCTCAGGAGAGGGGTGTTTTGAAAGTAACAAAAGCACACTCCATCTCCAAATAAGAAAAGTCGATTTTGCTGAAAACAGTAAGCCTGGCATTGGTCCACAGAAAACAAAGTTGCTAGGTCACAACACATTCTCCAATTCTGTGTTTTGCTGTTCATTTTCCCAGAATCTCAACAGAGGAAAACAGATGAAAATGTAGAGACACTTGAATAGCTTGTCCTCCCTCCTGGCAATTCCAATGAGAAGCAGATGGTAAGTTTCTGGGTAGGTTAGGTTTTTTACTTCATCCCTATCACCAGCCAGTGACAGAAATAAAAGGCTCACATTTATATTGTACATCAGACAAAAATGTGACCAGAACAAAAAGGCCCGTCCAGGCCAAAGCTACAATGAGTGGTTTAATGAAATCAAGGGCTCACTCACATTGCACACAGTGTGCTGAGTCTGTGCCCAGTTCAGAGAGGAAAGTGAGTAAACAGAGAAAAGAGGCATTGTGCCTCCACTTCTGAGACTTTGGAATTTAGTGGACGTGCATCCAAGAGAAAGGAGAGCAATGGCAGAGTAACTGGATGGCATACATTAACTTAAAATGTGTTTTCTGACTGCTCATAGGATTGGCACATGGAAGTAAATGAAGAGTGAAGCAAGGGTGGACGGTTGCCAACTCACCTCAGGCTTAGAGGACCTGAGTCATGGCTAGTCAGGGGGCAGAAAGGATGGAAGACAGAGCAGTGTGCTGAATGTCACCCAAGGCAACCATATATTTGACAGGACAGCAGAGATACGCCATAAAAATGTCACAACAAGACAAAGAGCCCTTCCAGGATAAAAATACAAAAGTTCAGTGAAAGAAGAAGACTGTGGTAAAAGGCACTTGTGGGAGATGGGTTGGGGAAGTTATAGGAAGCAGCGATGTGCTCTGCTGCACAGCTGTGCTACTCTTGGCTGGCATGGAGTGTCGATGAAGGTCACTGCCAGATTGGGCACCTTTCCAGTCAGCACAAATTAGTCCACCGGATGCCAGCAGGCACCACCAGATTCCAAGCCACCACACCATAAACAGACACTAAGCCAAGCAGTCAGAATGCTTTCATCACTTTACTGATAATTGGGTAGATCCAAATTTACAATTGGAGTTTCAAGACAATGAAGCAGGTGGCAATACAGATATTTTTCCAGTTCTCTGCTATCAGCTATTTTCACTTTGCTTTATTCAAAATATTTACACTTTCAGTTTTAGCGTCCTGCTTCATTCCCATTTGATTAACTACAGTGAGATATTCATATTTTCTTGACTATTTTCATTTCATTAAAGGCCTAAAAGAATGTGCCCTGCATCTTCAAGTCTCTTCCCTAGAGTCTTGTCAAGTAGGAGATTAGCCAACGAGCCTCATCCTGGGAATTGAAAGTGAGTTTCCAGACATCAAGTGCTCGATTCTGCCCATCCTGAGGACACAGTGGGGTGAGCATCTGGGCGCTTGAGGCAACCTGACACTGCTCAGATAGACCACTTCCTGTGTTCAAGGGAAGCCCATGCTTCCTTAAGAAGACCAGCTCTACTGTTGATACATTGTCCTTCTCTGGAACAATGACACATCTGAATTCACTGAGAGCTTGGCACGTGAGCACATCAAATCGCCCACGGGGAGGAAGTGTGTTTAGAGAACCAGTGTAGGGGTAAAACACGTGATCCTCCCTCAAGAGTGCCATATGCGTGTTGAGAAGGACGAAGGACTGGCAGGGAGCACCAGCGGCTTCACTCTCCAGTCTGACTGTGGTGTAGAGCAGTAACTGAACTTCAGCCAGAGAAGGGACACTAGCCTCCATATTGCCATGAAGAAAGTAAACCACATCCACCAAGGTTGTCTGGAAACTGGATGACAAGTGAATACCATTTGCCAAAGCTAAAACAGGGATTTCTGCTTTCAAATCAAGAGAGAGCTGAACCAGATCCTCCTGGAGCAAAGGGTGACTTGTGTAGGTGGCAGCTTCAGGCCCAGCCATGAGCATACCCAGGAGGTCCTGGCAGAGCTGTTGAGAGAGGCTTTTGTTGTAAGTGAGCACAGTAAGCAGGTGGTCCTGGGTGGAGCCCAGTAATCGAATGCTCTGCCCACCAAAGCCGACCTGAATCTCCTGCAGTGCGGAGAGAGGGAGAACATGGAAGATGCTCATGGCGCCTGGGCACTTATCCAGCAAGACCAGAGCATACAGGGCTGAAGGCAGCAGGAACAAGCATGCAGCCTGCGGGTCAGGTTGGGCACAGTTAGCAACTGCAAGCCAATAAATGCCTTTGACTGCCTTCACTATGTCCACAGGCTCCGGCAGGGAACACATCACATGCTCAAGGAGGTTCGCAAGAGGGTATTCTTGAAGCCTCAACATTTGCTCTGGGAATGATACAAGGGTCTGCTTAAATGCAGTGATCTTCCGGGGATCTTCATAATCAAGACAGAAAACTGAATTTGGCCAGGAATTTGGTGAGCCTGTGGATGTGAAGGCCAACTCTGTGTACGGTGCTGTGCTCTTGGATGGCCTTGGGCTCCCTCTGTCTTCACTGTTAAAGCTACCAATCTGAGTCTCAGGAAGAAGAGGAGGACCTGACAAGGCCATGAGTGACCTCAAGGGCAGGTGCTCCAATAATGGCAGAGCTCTAATGAAGGTTGTCGCATGGGAGGCCAGCCTGCCTGGGTCACACACATTCCCAGCTTGCTTGGCTTGGTTCATTACTTTTGTCCCAGCCTGGATCAGGTGGTCACTGGTGTCTTTATACAGGTCTGAGAATTTGTGGTAAAAATATCCCAGTCGCTTCTTTGCTTCTGACCTGATACCGACTAGCGGAGCTAGAAAGCTAGTGTTTTCAGCATCTGACTCTTTCTCATTTTGTTGCTCACCACACAATGTGGAAGCTGATGTGCTCTGAGGAGAGCTGCCAGTGGGATGCTCCTTTTGAGAAATGCTTTCAGAGAGAACAAAGCACAGCACCCTGCTTTGCATCGCTTGCTGGTTTCCTCTGTTTACTGGCACTTGCTGGGACATGTGTTGCAGCAATGTCCAGCTGGACTCGATTCCCCAGCTTTGTTTCTCTTCCTGAGTTATCAGCCCACTGCCATTTTCTGATTGGCCCTGAGAGGTCTGGCCACCTCTAGTGTTCCTTCTGTTAAGGAAAGTGATTGCAGGCGGTGGTTCAAGGTGGCCAGAGCTGTCACCAATATTCTTCAGCACCTCAGGCCCTGAGGACCCAATCATTTTCTCTTGGGGGGCCATGGAGGGAGCTGTGGGCAGTGAGGTACTCTGTGACGTGGGATGGCTCCAGTGGCTGCTCAGACACACCTCAGTCTCTTCTCGAAGGACACTGGAAGAATCAGTGGCATCTTTGGGCAGAGGTGGAATAACACACCGTGCAGAGCAAGGCTGCCTTTTCTGTTTAGAATGTCAAAAGAGGTTTAAATGGGGGTGTGCTATGAGTCTCTGGGATTCTTTTGCACATGGTGAGTGTCATAGCCATTGGTTTCATTGGCGTAGATTGAGAGGTGAGATAGAAAGCCTAATTAATTTGTGTTGATTGATATATGATTTAAGAACAGATGATTGATTCACATATAGTACATCAATTTTCATGTGAAAAAGTCCAACAAATCACTGGGTGTTTTGATAGAGAGACGCTGTGTGGGGTCAATGCACACTATTCATTTCTTGGTCTATGACTGCGTTTTCTCTGAAGCACATCCCCAAACTTCTGACTCAATGTTTAGGAAAGATGTCACAGTGAGCTGCACAACCATATGTGCAAGCACGCTCACCCAGGCCACACTGCTCTGTTTTATGGTTCATGTCATATGAGTCTTTAAACATGTTCTCCCTAATTAGAATACCATTGCCTTCATGAAGGAAGGCATGCTGCATGCCTAGGCTTTGTCAGGTGCCATGGAAACAAAGAAATGTAAGGCAGTTTCTTCCTCTGCCGGAGGTACCCGTGAGGAAAAGCATGTCCAGAGGAGGCTGATGTCATTACTGGCTGACTGATTGACAGAAGAAGTGGATGTGGTCCAAGTGAGTCAGAAAACTACAAACACCCACCCTTTTGCTCCCTGTTCAGTGATGGGCAGTAGACAGTGGCGGCAAGATTTCTATCACCTGCTGGTAACAAAAAGTACTCAGGCTGTATGAGAATGACATTCTCCTTGGTAGAAGAAAACACCAGTGAAATCTCACCAACTGTGCGCTCTAATAGCATCTGTGCACTAGAGAGACAAGGCAAGCTGATTGGTCAAGGGTTTACACTTTGTACCACTGCCAACTCAGAGATAAAATGAATAGGTTTTAAAAACATTGAAAAGTTTTCAGTTTCATTTCCAATCAACCCTTATCTGATCCTGATTATGTAATCCTGCCTTTTCAGTGAAGACTACGGGAAAGGATGGCTGCTGCTGCTGAGAAGCTGGGCATACCTACAGGCCATTCCAATAGAGTCAAAGCAGGGTTAGGCTTGCAGGCTTCCCTTAATTTTACATCTACATAATAGTTTGCCTTCTCTATTAGCCATTAATCTCACTGGGACTTCAAAATTCTAATTATGCAACTAAACATTAAGAAAATTTAATCACACAAGCATGCCATAATTTCAGCAGCCCTATCAATCTGAGGAATCATTACCTACCTCATACTTCAGCTTCCGTTGAGTGGTGCCATTGTGAAGTTCCTCGTTACTCTGAAAAGAAAAGAAAGCCTTCTGTATTAAATTATAGCATGTCCATAGACAGGAGAAAAAACTGATTCCATTACAAGTATTTATGGGAACAAAATTGTAAAGAAACATACTTGTCATTCAAAAATGACAACCTGTCCACAGAATTTATACTCCCAAAGTAAACATGTCGCTTACTGATTTATCTGCAGGACAGAAAACTGAACCAGTAATGTCTAATGTTAAGTTTAAGCAGCAAAGTCACAATCAAGAGTTCCTCACGGCACTATCTAGCCTGCAAGTTATGGAATTCAGTAAGACAGTGCTTCAAATGAAACAAAGTCTACCCATACAGGTTCTCTATGGTTCTGCCATACCGCTTCTGAGAGTACAGTAGTCGGAGTCTTCATGGACCAGAGAAACCCATGTGGCCATGTTTACGCAGCACGAATCAGAGCGGTCTCCATCAGTTTGTGAATGGATAAAGAAAATGTGATACAGGAAACATATATATGTACAATGGAGTTTCATTCAGCCATAAAGAGAAGCAAAACTGTGTCAATTACAGGGAAATGGCTGGAATGCATCATCATGTTACACAAAACAATCCAGACTCAAAAGGAGAGGTATCAAGTCTTTTCTCTCAACTGAGCAATTTAGAAAAAGAAACATCAACTGCTATCAAGGCATGAAAACACAAAGGAATGCAAAGTTAAGGATGGAGATGGAGATAAAGGGGAGAGAGATGAAAGACGGTGATGGTATAATACAATCAAATTATCTTGGACAAAACGGACAAAAATATTGCAAAAACCCATTGCTTGCAAAATTCATTCATGCTAATACAAAAGAAATGAACTGTCATTTGATAAATATCAACTTACAAAAATATACGTCATCCCAAGTAGAAAAGTATAAATCTACTTGGAATGATTTACAAAGTAAATTATGTATTATGGAAATTGGTTTTATTTGGGGAGAAAACAGAATCAAGGCAAATAAAGAACAATAAGAACCCTAGCATGTGTACTTAACGATTGTTTCCTCAGAATTAAAAATTATAAAATAAGCCACTCTTTGACTAATTCTATCTGAAAATTACTCATCTCCAGTCAATCAACATTTAGTGGTCTTTCTGGAACATTCCACACCTGGGCTTTCACTGACGGCAGTAATGGCTGTATAACTTGGCTCCTTTAGCTCACCTTCATCACATCAGCAGATGCATGGCTGGTGTCACCAATTGCCCGGTGCAAATCATGAAGGCGTCTTTGGACTTCTTCCTCAATGTAAGCACTGATTCTGAAAACCATGGAAATGGGACAACTTTAAATACATCTAACTGCTACAAATGGTCACTCTACATGTCTTCAGGATGCCCCATACAATAGGGGGCATTTCATTCCTAAAGCAAAGTATTTACATCTACAATGGAACTAGACATCAAAGAGCAAAGCCCTATCAGGACTTGAGAATTCTGATATTCATCTTATTTATTCTATATAAATAAAATACGGGATTCCAAGCTGTTTTCTCCTTCTAAGAAATCTGGTGTTACATGTGTCTCTGGGATTTCCCCTAGTGACGTGGAACTGGGTAAATAAAGAGGAGGACACTGAGAGTGAGTGGAGAGCAAGCAGGTCCAGCCAAACCCTCCCTGGATCTAAGCAGCAGCAAAACATTGCAGGGTAAAGGCACATCAAACCCATGGAAGTCAGAAGCTCTGTGCTCACAGATTCCACTGTAAGCAGAGCACTTGGTTGCCTCATTTGGAAAATGATAGTTTTTTCTTACATATAAGGCCGTTTATGATGATTACTAAAATATAAAAAAATTGAAATTTAATTTTCACAACTGAAGAGGTGGAAGGCATACTCTATGAATATTGACTGTTCATCTAGAGCAGTGTCTTGCATTCTCCTGGCCTACCGTGTCACTCTGACTAGGTTATCTGCCTGTGGACACTGAGACCACATCTGAAAGGTTTCTTCTACGTGGATTGTTTGGCATGAGACCAAAACAGAAAGGAAGTCAGAAACTATTGACTTGTAAAGCAGGTGTCAATTAATATATGGTCCCTCATAGGAGGGACCTGAATCTATATAAAATCTAACCAGCCTTAATCATCAAAGTTGGATTGAGTGCAGACTCTGGTTAGACGGAGCCATTCCAGCAGAGGAAACTGAGTCAAGGGGACTAGTAGGACACAGAAGATCTGTTAAGGAACATGAGAAAATTGGTTCTTTAGGCAAAGTGGAGAAAAATAACTACAGATGAAGGAGGGAGGGAGGTAAAATATCAATAAGCCTATCTGAAAAAGTCCTGCATACTAGTAACTATTTACCTAAAATAGATCTATAATACAGATAACTCTGTGTATAAATATGCATATAGCTTTAATGAGTGTTTCTCATCGGGGCTAATGGTGCTCCTTACAAGAACTAAGACCACCTAACAACCCCCCAACGACAGCTATGAGAAGTCCTCATTTGAGTTGTTGGCCAGGGCTTTCCAAGAGGCTCCAAAAGCATTCAACCTATTGCTGTTGTCCTTGGTTGCCACCCAGAAATGGGATGTAAGTTGCTGTTGAAGACACTATGTGCTTCTGAAACAGATCCCCGAGACCCCTAAGCTGGAACCGACAAGAATGGCCCCTCCTGAGGACTAGCTTTTATGGTACTACAAGGCAACATTCAAACTTCTGAAGGAGAGAGGCAACCAACATACCCAGCTATGATGCCTATGAGCTGCAATGGTGAACCAGCGTCATACTATAACCTTAAAGGTACAGTGGTGGCACACATACCTTAGAGGTAACCAACAGTTCTCTATTTAGACATAAGACTCATTTGAGAAGAGAAATCATGCCTAGTAATGAATATCTAGTTAGCTACTCAGAGCTAGTGAAGTCATGATTATTAGAGGAAACTTTATAACCACTAATTTACTAAAGTAACATAATCCCTAGCTATATTCTAAATATTTGTACTTACACCCACAGGTAAATGTAGTTTTCACTTCATCAAGGAAACTTCTCTTTGCAACAGATGGAGACCATTACAGAAAACCAAAGTCAAAGTTCAGAGTTGTGGATGCAGTTCCAATAGAAACATCCACAAAACAAGGCCCTGCACACACTTTGAAACGGGTGGGGGTAAAAGGGTTGTAAGAGCCAGGAGCTCAAGGAATTTGGTGTGAGACTGCTTCTTCGTAACATCAGAACCTGCACCCATAAAATCTCACCAACATGACTGCCCAAATATGAGCCCAACAAGGACGACACTACTGGGTATGCCAACATGGATGGCAGAAAGCCCATGAGGCCCCAGCCCTATACAGGGAACTACAGGCAACTAAGGAAAGCTGCGAGGAGAGATGGTCTTCCCCAGAAGAGAGCACACCAATTTGTTGTCCAGTTGCAACTTGCCATGCCTGAAAACATACATACAAGTAACACTATGCAGACAGAACAGGTCATACTTAGAAGTATATGCACATACATATATGTATGCAACAACTGTTAGTGAAAACAAGGCTGTGAATTTAAAGGAGAACAGAGAGGTGTGTATGGGTGGGTTTGAAGGAGGAAGTAAGAGAGACATGTTGTAAATATAATCTACCTTCCAGCAGCTCAGACTGCCCAAAGCAACGGTGACTCAACCATAAAGTAGTGTCCTTAATTCCACAGATGGGTCCATCTGTCTCCCTTCCTTCCTTCCTCCCTCCCTCCCTCCCTTCCTCATATTCATTCATTCATCCATTCATTCATTCATTCATTCATTCATGTATATGTGTGTATTGTATATACACGTCCGTGTGTGGCTGGGCACACATGTAGTAGAGGACAACCTTAGGTGCTGTCACTCTTCAGGTATTCTCCTTTTTTTGAGAAAGAGTCATTCACTTGACTGGAACTTGCCGAATTGTTTAAGACAGTTGGCGAGGAATCCTCCTGTGTGTTTCTCCTAGGCGCTGGCATCACAAACATGCTATTGTGCCTGACTTTGTTTTTAATTTTTATTTTTAACATTGGCCCCAGGATCTTGGATCCTGAAGCTGGCAAGACAACAATTTTCTTGACTAAGCTATCTCCCCAGGACTAGGCGGGCTATTTTAAATTACGTTGATTTCATATTTATGCTTTTATAAATTAAATAAGTAAATAGATATTTGTAAAATCTTAGCAATATTTTGTACTGCTGACCAACAGAGAAACAGTGTTCTAAAATTCTGGGTAAATCTTTTATTATTTCGATAGAAAAACCCAAATAAAAGGCAATATTTATTGTCTAGTGTTGAGACTAAAATGATGTACAGCTGACCATGAGCCAAGGCCCTTTACAGATGACCTCCTCAATCTTATGGGCATTTTTAAACTGGCCCCATGGAAAACACAGACCTATACGAAGAGGCTGCGGAGGCTCATGCCATTTGGAACACAGCTAATAACAGAACCCTGAGCTTCTCTATGCAGGGTTAGATATTTCCTCCATGGTACAATTCAACTAACTCTCCGACCTGGTTCTTCCAACCCGGCCTTGCAGCGCTCTGTTCCGGATGAGCTGGCTTCCCTGCACGTTCTAATTCTCCCATCTCACACAAACTATGGGAAGCAGGATTCTTTGGATTTGAATGACCAGTTCTTAGGCCCTTGATTTTCTTCACACTATCACTCACCCAGCCACAGGCTAGACAGCAGCTGACAGAGGACACCTCAGGCACAGCACTACTGTGGAACATGATAAAACCCTCCACAGGGATGCCAGCCAGTACGGGTACAAGAAGTCATCAGTAGAATCCAAGCAAAGCATTGCATGGGTTGAAAGTTGAGTACCTGGCATCCATCAGTGGCGCCAGGTACGAGTTCTCAGCACTGGGTGGCAGGCTGGAAAGGGCAGCCTTCCCCTCTGAGGTCCCACGATGAGGTCTCTGAACACCGTCCACCTCACAGATCTTCTGCTTCAGCTGATGGATTTCATGTTCTAATCTACAAGATGTGAGCCACAGAACTCCATTAACTGATTGTATTGCACAAGTACATTCTGTGCAAGGGACTGTTTTAAAAACTAGGGGGAACCAGAGATAGTTCCAGTGCAAGGACTTTTCCCTTCTAGAAGAAAAGACATCACACACAAAAGACAAGGACTAATGTAAAAATGGGCCATGAGAAAGGTATAGGACAAGAGTTTCAGGCATCTAAGGCTTGGACCACTTGGCTACTAAGGACACAAGGACTTCTGTTGTTGTAAACAAGTCCTTAGAGGCAGCTACCCAGGATTATGACTCCCTTAAACCATGAGGAAATAAGAGTTGGTTGTTGACTACATATCAAAATTCTGTTCACTACTTCCGTTTGACAAGATCTATATAAAATAGTTCTTCCCAGAGTCTTCGGAATGTGGGCATTTAGAGATGACAGTGGAAGATGATCCAAGAACATAAACCAATCACAAGAAAGAGATTGTGCCACAAAGCCCGGGAAGACACTTTGACAAACATAGAGGGAGTAAGAAAGGGAGCCAAGGAAGACAGATCTAGAAAATAAAGTTGAGTTACATGAGAAATTGATATAAGTTACACATTGTGAAAACAACAATAACAACAACATTTATTGTAGATGATATGATCACTGTTATAGTTTACAAGCTCTGAATTATATGGAAAGCTGACCTGGGTGAACCTGAACCTTGAACAACCAGGCTGGAAGGGTCAGACGTGCTGCAGACTTAATCACAGCATCATAAGACTCAGCAGCCCAAGACCACAGCCCGCCCACTCTGGGGATACAGACAGGCACTGGATCTAGATTTCTACTTCTCCAGGGATCAAATGAGCTCAACTAATCTCTGTCATTTTCTTAATCTCCAAAATTCAGAGATCTCTGTGTCAAATGCTGACACATGTTGATGTTGTCAAGCCGCTGGTACCACTATGAACAACTTGACTGCTTCATCCTGAACATGAAGGCCATGTTCTTAATTCTCAGAGAGAGAGAGAGAGAGAGAGAGATATGATTCTGGGGTCGGTAGGGGAAGCACTCCAGGCTCTCACAGAAGGATGAGGTCCGTTCAACTCGGGTCTTATTTATCTACTGGTGAGCAAACAGTTCCTGGGCATCCATTTGCAAAACATCCAGTGTTTTCAGGAGAGGAGAGAATCAGCACCAAGCAGGGGTAAAAGGAGCTGGGCATGGTGGCCCATGTCTGTACGTGTGGGAGGGAGGTGAAGGCAGAACAGGGATTCATGGTCATTCTTTGTTATATGGGAAGTCTACATGAGGCCCTGTCTCAAAAAACACCACCACTAGCAGCAACAAATAAGAATGGTGTAAGGTACTATAGAAACGCCAAAGAATCAAAGATAGGCAGTAACAAGGTCTTGGCGATGGCAAGCTGATGCAAGCAGAAGGCAGAAATGCCTTCTGGGGTTTCTCACAAGTGTCCTTGCAGGATAAGACATTAGAAAATCTGTGCAGAGGTGACTTAGCATGCAGGTTTGACTGGGACCCTTAAAGACCCAGTGAGATTTATATAGGTGGCGAGGGTCAAATAGTACAGTACATGAAGCACGCTATGCCAAGAACTGGACTGCCTGTATTTCAGCCACCTGGCTAGCCCACAGACAGCTGGGCAAGAAAAAGACCTGTATCAAGTCCCCAGTCCGCCACTTTGTATCTGTCCCCATGAGCAACAGAACCACCACAGGTTCAAATCTTCTACCTTCTACCTAGGTGTGATGTCATTTCTTTATAGGAATATTAAGGGATAATGCCCACATGACATTGTCAATGGATTTTGAGTTACATGGGATTATTCCTCACGCAGGGTCATGACTATAATCATCATCATTAGTTTTGAGGACTCTAATAATAGAACTGATCAAGTGTGAGATGAGAGCTTTCTACTGGAGCTGCCTGATGCATGTCACTGGGTCAGTTCAAATGAGCATCAGTGGAAAGGCAGGCAGTGGCGTGGCTGAAGCTGTTCACAGGACACTGAGAAACTAATGGGACAGTGTGTTCAGTGCAGTGTTGTTCCATATGGTGCCATGTGGGTTCAATATTTCACACGTGGGTAGTTTCATGAGGGGCCAAGTCAAGCTGCACAGCCAATCCTGGCTTAACCACGAGAAGCCAGAAAGAAAATAGCATGCAGCAGACATGCCTGCAGGAAGCTGCTGGAGCATGGCAGGCAGAGCAGAGTGCCCGGAACGCAGCAGCCTGAATGAGGTATTAGTGAAGTCTATTTCATCAGAACTCATGAAGCTAGCTGCCTCTTTTGTGAGGTTTCTGGAAGACTGCTGACACCAAGGAATCACTTCTACAGAAATTTCAAAACCATGTCTGCTATTACAGAGTATTAACACTAAATGGTTGGTTGACAAAAGCCAGGGACATCGAGCTAAAAGCTCAGGCTGCCTCTTACTGCACACTGCAGGGTACAAATTGAGAGCATGCCCTTCACTACTTTAAATTTCCTGGGGCTAGAGCTTTGTCCAGCAGTTTCATTTACATAACATACCTGCAATCATTTTCTTAAACCTCCGACCTACTTCTCTGAAATAATAACATTACGGTTTTGATTGTTATTTTGTTTCTGTTTTGCCCGAAGGGATTACCAGAGGGTGACTGTAAATGGAATCCATAGGATAAACATCACTTAAAAGGATGCTGTCTTGACCTTCTTAGGAAGATGATGGGCGAAGGATACAGTTAGCACTTCTGAGAAGGTCTTGCCTTGTCTGTGCAACTGTACCAATGCTTCTGCCAAATGCTAAGTTGGAGTCTTAAGGCCAATAGACAGACTGCTGCTGGTAATGGCTGAGATAGGGCAGAGCCCCACGCCTTCGCCCATGGGCTTCAGGAAAGAACTGTGGACAGAGGGGGGCGCTGTGGGTGCGTGCCTTTAACCCTAGCACTCCAGAATAAGAGGCTCGCAAATAGTCATGGATTGGAGGCCCTGAGTAGCAAGTTCATACAGACATATACAACGAGAGACAATCCTCATAAAGAAAAAAAACAAACCAAACCAAAAGCCTGCGACAGAAGTTCCCTGACAAAGCCACACCTATGTTGGAGAGTCTGCAGACTGAGATGAGATAGACTAGTTAGCAACAGCAACTGTGGAGAGTTGGAACCTGGAAAACTGAGAGCTACCCTGAGCTTTATTTCCATTAACAGTCATTTATCCGTTATGTATATATGTGATGCTTACAATAAATCCCACGGAATGTGTCCTTAAACTGGACAAGCCTAGCTCCACCAGTTCAACAGCTGGCCATGTCACCAGATAGCATCTAAAGCCTACAGTTAGCATTTTCCCCAGCCTGATGGAATCCACTGATGTGTTCACAAATGCACTTGGTAAATGCGTGATTTATGACTTTGATTTGTTCTAGGGAAGTTCATGTGACCACTTCTAGAGTGGGACATGTCCCTTGGGACATGTAGAGTCCGTGTTCCCAGTCTGCAGCCACTGAGAATGGCTCAGTGTAAGTTATCTCTTCAGCCCTCTGGAACAGTTGCTTTGCTTTGTGTTGATAACTCAACTGAGCATTGAGTATGGAGCTAGAAGAAAATAGACTAAATGGTCAAAGTCATCTAAGTAGTAAGAGACAAATCAACCAGGCAGGGTATGGCCCCACTTTGCCAACTGGGTTATGTTCACACACAAAATGGCCTTTGACCTCTCTGGGACTCTTAGCAAGACTACAGGGTGCCAGAAAAGATGTTCTTAGGTTAATATTTACTTATTTTCACAACCTACCTCTGGTAATCATAGCAACAGAACGGAAAGATAATTATTTTTTCTTTACCATGTCAGGAGGGCTTGTTTTCTTAGTTTTCTTTGTAACAACACCTTAGACAGTGCCTACATATCACAAATATGCTTGAATGAATGCCCACTGAGTGCAGAATCGTTATGAGGACATGCTTGCTGGCTTGGCTTGTTGTCTTTTAGTACACAGTCCTGAGGCCACCTCTAAAATGCTTACCATAAGGGTGGGACATCTACCTGATTTCAGTTCTCAGTTTGTAGGAATCATCTCAGAATCCACAGCCCTTGAACCCTCTGTGGCCAGCACAGCTCATGGAGAAGGCAGGAAACACTGGTGAATGAGGGCACGGTCGGGAGAGAGGAAGACATGGTGAGGGGAGAGGTAAGGTGAGGGATGAGAAGGGCCCAGGCGTGGCAGTGGGGAGGTGGGTAAGAGGGAGGTAAAGGGTGGGAATCTAGGTTGAAGCTCTCCCTATATCTTATACTTGTCAAACTATTAAGACTCACTCTCCAGGTCATTTTAGTAAAAGTCTAGGACTTTGCTTTTGTTTATCTGTTCTTAGCTTCAGGCCAATGATTCTAAAACATGGATCTTAAGGAAACCCAAGAGAATGCTTATTGTGGGAAAACAAAAGAGTGCTTTTATTAGGTTGAGGTATTTTGCTTTGTTTCTTCAAAGTTTTTACCTATGTATTAGCATAAAGCTTACAAGAATCACTTCTCCAAAGAGACAGGAAGAAACCACAAAAGGCAGAAAATAAGCAATCTCTTGGTTGCCTCACACCCTCTGCCTTAGTCTCACCTTGCAGGGTCCTCCTCCAGTGTCTCTGGATTGGCCTCCAGACTGGCCAGCAGCCCTGGGCACCCGCTGAGCCCTGAGCACTCCTCAAGTTTCTGCCGCTGCTCCTCGATGTCCAGGTCCAGGGCGGCGCGCCTCTGCAGGGCAGAGTGCCTCTGCTCCAGCTTGGCCACGGCCTGCTCCATTGCCTCTCTCTGCTGCTTCTCCCGGGACTCCAGAATCTCCTTTTCCTTTTTTCTCACCTTCTCTTCCTGTCTGGCCACATTAGCTGTGAACTCCAAGCTAGCCCGGAGCTGCTGCAGCTGGCTAGCACTAGCCTGGTACTGGAAGATCTGCTCTTCTTTTTCTGCCATTTCTTTCTCTACTTGGTAGAGAGTGTTGTCTAAGCCCAGAGTGCCCCTGTCAAGGATGTCAAGAGCGCTCTGCTTCTCCTGCAGCAGAGCTGGCAAATGACTCTGCAGAAGCTGCCGGAGCTGGTGCTCTTTGCTCTGCACCCTGGACTCCGCAGCCTTTACTCTGTCTAGATCTGGAGGCCCACAGAGAAAGCTGCCTTCATCTGTTGCCAACAAGCCAGGTTCCTCGCAGGTCTCACGGTACATGTGCTCCAGGGCTCCTTTCTCTTCCTGGACTTCTGTGCTTAGGAGGTCTCTCTGCTGGACTAGGTCCTTTTCCAGGTCTGCCAGCTTCACAAGCTGCCGTCTCTTGAACTCTAAGAAGCACAGCTGAGCCCGGTCCAGTTCGTCCCCGCAGGTAAGGCCCCTCTCTGCTCCAGACCTTTTGGCCTGCAGCAGGGCTTCTCGGATGCCTTCTAGTTCCCTCTTTTCCTCCTGGGCCCGCTGGACCTCCCCAGGACACAGCAGCGGCACAGTGTCCTGCCGCTCCCGCAGCTGCTCCTCCAGGTGTGCCACCCGAAGCACCTGCTCCTTCTCTTGCTCCTCCAGCCGCCTTTTCTCCAGCTGCAGCTTGGCACTCTGGGCATCTTGCTCTCGGTGCAGCCGGTCCAGTTCCTGAAATATCTGAACCTTCTCGGCCTGCTCATGGCTGTTGAGCTCTTGGAGCCTGCGAAGCTCCTCCCGGATGCGGGAGAAGCTCTCTTCCTCCTGCCTCCTCTGCTGCTCAAGTCCCTGTTGCTCCCGGAGCCGCGCTTCCTCAAACCTTTCCTTCTCAGCCAGCAGGTCCTTGAGCTTGTTTTCAATGTGGAAGCTCCGGCGTTTGAGGCTTTCCTCCTGCTTGAGGATCTGCCGCTGCACCAGCTCTGTCTCCTTCCGCCTGGTCTCCACCTCCTGCTGCATTCGCTCCAGCTCTGCTTTGTCCGACTTCTGCTTTTCCTCCATCTCCTCGATGAGTTTCCTGCAATGCCAATGCTGACTGGTCATTATTTGGTGGCACGCTAGGCTTTAGTTCAACTTTTCTCTAACTGGACTTTTCCCCTAACTGGACTGTTTGAAAACATATAGGCAACATAAAGACAAACCTTTCATTAAAACAAATGAAGAGGAAGTGCTTCTCTTTCACATTTTCAGGAGCATGCTATTTCATTTTTATTTTATTATTTTATTTTATTATTATTTTATTTATTTATTTAGGT
Source organism: Acomys russatus (assembly GCF_903995435.1). Taxonomy (NCBI): domain Eukaryota; kingdom Metazoa; phylum Chordata; class Mammalia; order Rodentia; family Muridae; genus Acomys; species Acomys russatus. The sequence goes on from NC_067140.1 coordinate 78,097,014, forward strand.
TTTCCTTTTCTTTTTCTTTCTTTCTTTTTTTGTTTGTTTGTTTCTCTGTGTAGCCTTGGCTGTTCTAGACTCACTTTGTAGACCAGGCTGGCCTTGAACTTACAGAGATCCGCTTGCCTCTGCCTCCCAAGTGCTGGCATTAAAGGCGTGTACCTCCACAGCTGGCTCATTTTTATTTTATTTTGTTTCCTGTCTGGTATATGGTCTACCTACTCTCCAGAAGTAGCTTCTGGTATCATTTCTTTGTGAAGCCTAGAATTATAATGTGTTATGTGTGGTATAATTAAAAGCTCCCCCTGAGCTCAAAGAGAAAAACACTGTGTCCAATTTAAATTTAAATATGGCTAGCTTTATTCAGCCCAATGACTAAAATCCAACAGTTAGTTACAAGATTACATTAAGTAAAAATTTTTTGCTGTCTTCAATTCACTAGAGTTGAATAACAGAATCAAAATAAATGGACTGTAGATTGTTTCAGTTCAAAAGAGAATCCTATATGGTCTTTAACATTTAATCACTGGTTTAGGGCAAATTATAATCATCAAAATGGCCTAAAACACTGGAAACAATGGGAGTCTCTAGTGCACTTGAACATCAGGGTTTGGTGCTCTGCTTACCACCGAGGAGCAGCTGATTCTTACCTGGCACCAGAAGAGCACCTTGGGGAGTTGAATGGCACCCAAGCAAGAGCCCAAATGACAGGACTCACAGGTCGACCTCCACCTCCTGACCCCCGACTCATGATCTGCAGGACACTATACACTATGCTAGCTCCTAAGAGCTGTTCAACCCCGGATTCTAGGAAAATCGTAACTACGCTTCAGATCCCCTCCAGCCCCAGCTTCTCCTTCATTACCTACCCTTGATCTACTTCCTGACTCACTAACAGAGCAGCGGAAAAGAGAAAATAGGATAGAATTAAACAAGGAATGTTTTAGAACATATCTCAGTTAAGCGGCCGTGCATGCATGCGTGTGTGTGTGTGTGTGTGTGTTTGTGTGTGTGTGCGTGCGTGCGCACAGGTGTGTGTCGCAAATAAAGGTAAGCAGAGAATAAGAAAAGTGAATTATAGGTGGGAAAACACCAGTATCTATACAAAAAGTAAAGATATTGAAAAGGACAGTGGTGCTGGCTATGGTGGTGTGTGCCTGTTATCCTGGCTCTTGGCAGGACGATGCAGCAGGCAAGCCAAGGTCAGATATTGAAACTCTGTCTAAAAACAAGCAGAGCAAAGCAATACAAACAACAAACATTATGGTTGTTTTAAAAAAAAAAAACAAAGGCTGGGATATAGCTCAGTGGGAAAGCACTGACTTAAGTCTTAGACTCTAGGAGACCCTGAGATCAAAAGATCAAACATTAGACACACACACACACACACACACACACACACTCACACAGACACTCACACCTAGACAGATAGGCATGCATACACACACCACACACACACACACACACACACACACATATCACATGGTGGGGGAGGAGAGACAGCTTAGCTCAGCAGTAGAGAGCACTGGCTGCTCTTGCAGAGGACTGGGGTTCAGTTCCCAGCATCCACATGAGAGCTCATAAACATCTGTAATTCCACTCCCAGGTCTAGGGCATCCAGCGCCCTGTTCTTACTTCTGTGGGCACTAGGCACACATATGGCGCATATATACACACACATACATGCAGGAGAAACATACATATACATATACATAAAATAAATAAATCTTAATATTTTTACATTTAAAAGGTGGACACTGGTTATTTGGAAGGAAAATGCTTTTGATCTTTCATCTTTATGGACTCATGACTTTTTAAAAACCCAAGGAATACTAAGAAAAGATTTGGGTTTAAATTTCAGCATATCTTAGATGTTACAATTACTGACTAGTCCCCCTTTTTCACAAGTATTTGAAGATGGGATGCTGTGAAGACGTAAAGATGAGGTAAAGTCAATCTCTTATAAGAAACTACCAAAGCCCTTCGACATGTAAACAGCAGACTCAGGGTGAGAGGGAACCATGGAAACGGAAGGATGCTAACAGAGGTACCCAGACACAGCAGCTCCACACAGGCACCCCGACCACAGCAGCTCCACACAGGAGCCCCGACCACAGCAGCTCCACACAGGCACCCTGACCACAGCAGCTCCACACAGGCACCCCGACCACAGCAGCTCCACACAGGAGCCCCGACCACAGCAGCTCCACACAGGAGCCCCGACCACAGCAGCTCCACACAGGAACCCCGACCACAGCAGCTCCACACAGGCACCCCGACCGCAGCAACTCCATACAGGGCCTCACGTGCCTTACCTTTTACTTTCTAGCTTTTCAAGTTCTTCACGCTGCTGTCTCTCAAATTCAAGTCTGATGAAATCAAGTGAAAATAAGTCACTTCTTTGAAGGCGCTTTTCTCTCTGCACAGAGACTCATACACTGGAGCATGGATTTGTCCATTACTTAAATTACTATGTATTAGCAAGTTTAAAATGCATTCTTTGCTCTATCACTATGATTAGAAATTAGATGTAATTTTAGCTGTTTGAACTTAGACTGAAGAGAACAGATTTGATTTGAAGGAAAATAAACTATCACTGTAGTTAAAAAAAAAAAAAACAGAATTAAACACAACTTCTAAATGCTAAGCATGTCTATTCCATGCAGTTTAGTCACTGATGAGTAAGTAAAAAGGAGAATCTACCTTAGACAGATGGGTCCTTTTATAGGGAAAAGACTGCCAGGGAGGTAGAGGGGAGAGAGCACAGACATCCATTAAGAAAACAATTCAACAGGAGGAAACATCAGGAGAAAAGCAGTAAGGTACTTAAAAGTCATGCATAGATCAGAAGGCCTTTTTACAAATATCACATTTCCCAGTAAGTGCACGAAGCAAGCACGCCCGAAGGTTAGCTTGCTATGTGTTGCACACTTCTGTGACAGCCACAGGGCTGCTCACCACTGAGCACAGATAGTTACAGGGTACAGCAAAGCCCTACTTTTAGCACATTATTGGAAGTTACTCTACTCAGAGGCTCACACGTGGTGAGCGACAGTGGGGCTATAAGACTGTGCACAGATTCACACAGTTGCAACAAAAGAAAAGAAAGCAGGTTATTGAGAATTTTAAAGTTCTGATAACACAATCCAATTTATGCAATACTTGGAAACTGGTTTCACTTTTTCAACTGAACACCTTGAATTCACCATGAATTATAACACTTAAACATACACATTTCTCTGTTGTAGATGGCCAGATACTGTTGCGCAGCTTACCTCGGGAATAACTCACTATAAACTGTTTTCCTTGGTCTAGGAACAAATATAAACTGGCAACACATATAATTTTACCACGATTTAAGACATGTTTCAAAAAGATCTCTCCTCACTTTAATGTAGGCTAATGTTGAGAGGAAGGTATCTGGTGGCCTTTGAAAGCAGAACTGTGCATCTATGGCATGAGAATCGTCACGCTGATCTGCACAGCCCATCTCCGTTTTGTCCTCCCAGAATATTAAGGCCTCAAACTGCATCTCCAAGTTACAGACAGGGAACACAAAGTCTGGACATCTCCAGAACTTGACCAAGGCCAGAGTGGGAATATGTGTGGAGGCAGCCTTTGAACCCACAACAATCTGTTTCTAAAATGCCCTTTGTTGACTCATTTTATAAGCCTTGTTCATATTTGTGATATAAAACATAAGAACTAACCTCTTCTTTGAAAGTTGCTTCTGCTAATATTTATGCGACTGTCAAGTGATAACAATCTGCAGCTTACTATATGCATGGGTGTCCACGAGAGATCACTCACGCAGGTGGATGGCTGCCAACCATGGAACCCAGCAAATGGCTGTGCAGGGAATGAAGATGGTAGGATCACTCCTAGTAAATATATTTTAATATTTGTGCTCTCTCTCCTTCTCTATCTCTGTGACCTTCTCTCTGTCTCTCCATCCTTTCGCCCCCCCCCCCCCCCCCCATCTCTCTGTATATTCAGGAACATATGTAGAAGTCACAGGATAACCTGAGGGATTGATCCTCACCCTCCACTTGGTTTGAGACAGTCTCTCTCTTGTTTCTCACTGCTGTGCATGACAAATGTCAGGTTAGACGGGCCATCAGCTTTTGGGAATTCGGTCTGTCTCTGCCTCGCACTTCCCTATAGGGACACTGGGCTACAGATACATGTGCTTTTATGCTGGCTTTTACATGGGTTCTGGGAATCCAAATTTAGAAGACCAGGCTTAGCAAGCACATTACCCCCCTGGGCCATCTCCACAGCCCTGTGGTATATATTTTTGAACTTCAATATACAGCTGATTCCTTCTAGAGACATTTATGTATTCAAAGTTGAAAATGGTTAAAACACCTTTGAGATGAGAAAAATCACCTCAAACAATCTCCTTTAATCTCAGCTTTCATTTTCTGTGCAGTACAGTAATCCATGCTTACCAACAGCTGCTGCTTTGGCATTACATGCGTGTAGCAGCAGGCTGCTCTGAGAGCTGCAGCCAGGGACTGGGATCCCATCGCCTAAAACATGTTTCCAACACACGGGCTCTGTGCTCTACCCAGGCTCTGCGTTCTACCCGGGCTCTGCGCTCTACCCGGGCATGGACCCTTCATGTTGTTCCTACAACTGCAGAAGCTGACACATTGATCAGCCTCAGGCTACAAAGCGGGAAACAGAGGCTTAGAGTAGCATCGGAATCCAAGTTTTGTTACAAAACGTATTACTAGTCACATTTTCCCCCAAGGAGCTTTGCCATGACAGGGAGATCATAAAACCGAGTGATGCTCTCTGATTTTACATTCTGCCTAAGTAGCAGCTTCAAATCTCCCATGGATGCAGGGCTAGGCAATGAGGTGCACACGAAGGCACGACGGAGCCTGAGTGTTACCGCCCAGCCCTGGGCTGCACCGTGTGCCACACACAAAGGGGTGAACGTCACAGAACTGGGGAGAAGCATCTTGATTCTAGGTGTACATGTATTTTCTTTCTCTTGTATGGTATGACAAGTACGGAAAGCTCATTGATGCCAGATGTTAGCCTCGCACAGGCAACATGACATTTCAGGAGAATATCAGAAACCGAGTTCCAAAGAGTGTGCTAAGTTTACTGAAGATTTTGAACTTGATGAATACACCTGCCTAGTGTTTTGAAGACTAGCTAGGAAGGAGTGGAACTAAGCCCGGAGACAAGCCAGGGTGCTGAGGGGAAGTGTGGGTGCTGCTCTTAGCATGGCTGAGTCTCTTTGAGGGATGAACCAAGAGCAAAAGGACCAAAAGGCATAAGGCACAGGCACATTGCTTGTGAGAAGAGACCAGGCTAGTGAGGGAAGGGATTGTACATGGTGGCACATGTGTGCCATCCTAGCAATAGAGAGGCTGAGGCAGGAGGATCATGGGTTTAGATGCCAGTTTGGGCTATAGAAATAAAACCTGTCTTTAAACCAAAACCAAACCAAACAAATACTAGGAGAGGATTGATGAAGAAAATGAAGTGGAAAGGCTGGCTGGGCATCACTCTTTGAAGTAGTTGATTTTAGAGGCTCAATATTTAGGCATACACATACATGTGTATTACATGTATATATAAATATATAATTTCTATTCGTCTATTTACAGCATTGAACTTGACCATCAGCAGCTGTCAACCTCAGAGTTTGAGGCCACAGCTTTTGGCTCTGCATCTATTGATTAGAGAGGTCCCTATTTTTATTCTTCCGAGAAATTACTTTTCTATGACTTGTTTCTAGATTTTAGCCATTATCTACTCAAAGCCGAGATATACTTTGCAAGATAAGATTCCCATTTCTGAGAAAGACTAAAAGTTAAAAATCATCACCATTAACAACAACAACAACAACAAAAGCTATGTGGTGCTTGCTCTTAACTTAAAGCAAGGCCACCAACAATGTAAGAAGAGCATCCTGAGTCAGCGATCCTACTTTAAACATGGGACAGGAACTGCTGCTGATAGCCTATAACTTTTGTTATGGATTACATATTTACTAATGATACTTTAAAATGCATTTCTTTCCACAATCCATAATTATTTCAGACAGCAAACCATAATAGACTGTAAAATACAGTGTGAGTCTGTCAGTATCTAGACAGTGTATCAAGTATAATTGTATGTAAATGTGGCTGCATTCTAAAGCAAGTACAATTCACTCTCTTACATTACTGGGATTATCATGGTCCCAAATGCTAATTTTCCAAATGTTATAATTAAAAGGAAAACTATAAAAGGATGTAATTTTTGCAGCTGTTTTTAAGATTTTAAAATGACATTTGGAGGTACACATACTGTGTTAGGTCCAACAAAAAAACACAGCATACCATCTATTTTTATCAGGAATAAACTCTTCTTTTCATTAAAAGACAGACAGCATTTTTAGGTATAACTGCACATCTTGCAATTTACATTCCTGTTATCATCAGCAATAGAAAATGAGAGGGTTGGAGTTTCTCAGTTCACACCATTACTTTCAAAGTGAGACTGTGATTATTTTTAAAAGAGACAAGAAAATGGAGAAAAATTTGAATTAGCAAAAGTTATAAATATTTGCATCCTTATGCTGTTGTAATACTGATTAGCACAGTATCTCTAAAGTCAGGGATGTAAGCAGGGAGAGATAGCTCCCCATGTCCAGGCAGCACTGTAGTTGGCAGCTACAGTGGTAGGCAAGGGAGGGACAAAACTCCAGACTGCAGTGGAAGGGAGTTCTGACCTTTATATGTATAGGTAAGGACACATTTGATCCATGTACAATGAATAAATTTTACATAAAATGTTTTTATAATAGAGAGGGTCTCACTATTAAGCTGGATAATTTGGAACTTGCTATGTAAACTAGGCTGGTCTCAAACTCACAGAGATATATCTGTCTTTTCTGCTGAGAACTGAGATTAAAGACATGTGCCACCATGGTCTGATGAAAAAGGCTGTGCCCAGGCAGCCTGTGGCCACTCCCAGGCTTCCTCTACCATGTCTTTCTAAACCCTCGAAACAACAAGCCCATTCTCTTCTCTCATCTTTATTTCCTGATTTTTTTTCTTTATTCTTCCCTCTGTTGCTTTAATTTAATCAATAGCTACCATCAAGTAAAGAATTCTGGATAAGAATTTAGCCGACAGAATACTAAAGTAGGCAAAGATTTAAATTAGAAGATTAACTACAATGTTATCTAGAATTTAGATGGGGAAAATGAACTACTTTAAAGTATCCTTATTTATTAGGCAAAAGTTAAATAAGTTATAATATAAATAAAGTATGAATAATTATAGTCAGTGCCTGGGGAAAAAATCTCATAATGAAATTTAGAAAAGTAGAAGACAGAACTACTTATTTAGGATGGCCTGAACTTTTAAAGGACTCTGTATAATGTACTATTATAATAACTGATGCCCAAGTAAATAAATGTATTTTAAAAGATAAGCAAATATTACCAATGCAAACCAATGATTGCACTTTGGTAGAAGAATTATAAACATCTGTGGTTAGTTTATTCGCTTCTGAGTGTTTTGCTTGTTTGTAATAAGCATTCATTTTGTAATGAGAAAAAACTAGCTATGCTTTTTTAAAAAATCTCATCTGACTGCAGCAAATGTTTCATCTCTGTTGGGTTCTATCAGCCTCTGGTTCAGTTCCATTTATTTCTGACAATGATGATGGGTCATGTAAGATTCATGGGTTGCTGATGTTGACTAAATACTTGATGTCACTGAGCTAGGCAATAGTGATTCAAGGCTAGAATTATGGTATATGATAAAAGGAGATGAAAATGCCTGATCAAAAACCAAGTCACACCTACACATACTCAGCCAATAATCATCCCTCAAACAGCTATTCCAAAGTAGGGACACAGTGTTGGGGAAACCATCCTGCTAGTGTACCCCTAACCACAGAGATAGAGAACAGACATACAGTCGCATCAACAGACACAATTCCCAGTTGTTTAAATTGCTTACAAGGGCAGATGGAAGAGACTATGAGTGAATAACTAAGGAGATAAAATGTGGGCAGAAGTTGGAAGTTTCTCTTGAGGCAGTTACAATGGATTCTGCCACCCCAAAAGCTGAGTGCTACTTGGCTAAGAGTCGTAGGAGGCACACGAGGTGACCCAGGAGAGAGATGGATGCATACAACAGGAGCCCATCCCAGAACCAGAATGTGCTCTACACAAATGGGTTACCAAAGAGCAGAGCTAGTGTCACACACATTAACACAATAGGACATCATGCTGCCATGTAGGACAAACTGGATTTCTCTTGCCTCACCTCTGCCCATAACAGCGCTTTATCATCTCACTAAATGGCTCACTTGCTCAGGGGGGTTCTCAGTAGATCTAGATTGGAAAACGGAGGAAATAAGCTACCCACAGAGCAGGCCACGTAACACAAGAAAGTCAACTTGTCCTTGGAACCAGCAGTTCACCTTTCCATCTGTGCTGAAGAGAGACAGCTCACAGGCCTAACACTTAAAGCAATTTCTAGTGAAATGATATTCAAGGATTTAAAAACCAACAAAGAACAGCAAAGTCAGTAATTAACACCAATCTCAGCTTATAGTGGAAGAAGCCCACTTCCTTTAGTTTCCTTCATTGAGAGTTCCTAAGGACTGCATTTTAGCAAGCTATTTAAGACAATCTATAGCCATCGTAAAGTTAGTAAATGGCCCATAAAAAATGAGACAACTAAGACCAAAGTTGGAGAAGAAACCAGCACTGCAGCAAACTTAACTAGAAAGTGGCAAGGCTCAATAAAATGAGCCAACAAAGACAAACACAGTAAATAACCCTGAAGCACACACAGGCTAACTACCAAGTTACCAGCAGCATAAATACTGTCAACAACATGCATAAAGCTCACATGCTCAAGGTCAGCAAGAAAAAGAGAAGCAACTTACAAAGTAGGAGAAAGTGAAGTGGAAGAGACAAGAAATGTATAGCTAGGGGAGCACTGTACTCCCGAGGGAAGAGGATCTTTCCTAAAACATATGGGGGGGCGGTGTGAAACACAGCCTATCTACAGGAAAAAAATGTCAGCAGGAGCATCTCCAGATACAACCAGGCTCTACTTCATGAGGCTCCCTCTGTGCTGCTAACAGGAGAAAGCGAACTCCTCTAAGGTCCAACTCATCATGTGCCCTTAAGTTCTACAAACTGTGCTGGGTCTGTTTCCTAGAAACAGACTTGGCTTCCCCTACAGTGAAGCTAAGGCTCCAAGCCATGGCAGCTGTTACCCTGATGCTGTTGACCTCTCACTGTCTAGGGCAACAGTGGTTATCTTCTCCAGTTAGTGAGGAAAGGGAAGGTGAGAATGAGGTCATTATGAAGAAAGGAATAGCCTTTAAGAAAAGGGGCGAGAGAACAACACATTGTATGAGACATAAAAGGGGGGACTCCTGGGGGTAGGAGAGTACAGGTAGGAAGTGGGGTGTGTGGAGCTGGTGGAGGAAATTGCATCTGAAATGAGTATGTGTGGACTGTCTTCTTGTCATTATTGCCTGGACTACATTTACACAGCTTTTAACACTGTTATAGAGCACTCATAACAAGAGTCAGGAAGCCGATGGAAGATGCAAGGAAAGAGGAGCCACTTCCTTGCTATGTAATAGTATTAGCTGGTAAGAACTCTCCACAGCTGTCTTGGTGACTCTCGCTGTCTGCATCCAACCTTAAAACTTCCTTCAGTTGACTTCCTTCTGGATTTATTTTCTACAACTACAGTCCTACAACCAAACAGAAGACAGCAAGAATGTAGAAACTACCCTCACTCAGCATTCCAGTACAGGAGGAAACTCAACAACAGTCAGGTACTTGGGTCCTAGGTAACAGCCAGGACACTGAGGAATGGCACGCATTTCCACATGGCTACATGCAGGAACCCATGATGCTGCTTACTGGGAATATGGCTTAGAACTGCGTCCAGGAAGCTGTACTCACAAGGATATATTCAAGAATTCAAGAAGATTCCTTGAAACTGTTTAGAAGAAAAAGGAAACTCTCACATACTAACAGAAAGGTGATGAAATAATTTATTAATGTGCAAGGAAGAACTTTCAAATTCTACTCTCTAATGTAGACATGCCAGCACTAAATTTTTCTGCCTTAAGGAAGTTAACTATGGGGAATACAAGAATTAGCTACAAATCTCTTCAGGCTAATGGCATGTGATAGCTGGAAACTAGACAATAAAATATAAGTCAACAGGAATTAAGTCCAATAAGAGACAGAATACTAACAGAATATCATACGGTTATTTAAAGAGTACAAAAGAACTATGAAAGGAAAACATTAAAAAACAAAACTCTTACAAATCTAGTATGAGCCCATCTTAACAAAGAGTAGATGACAAAAAGGCATTGAGGGAAAAGGTTAGGATCCATGGCTATCCAGAGTGTAGTGATGGGGAAGGCAGCAAGAGTGAGAGATATCTGGTTACACCTCAGGAGCAGTTACACTGAATGGGGTCTTTGCTGGATCTGGGACCTGGTTAGAAACCCTAAGCCCCAGCTCCTAGAGGCATACTTCCTCCAAACAGATCTACAGGGAGGAACCGATTCCTCAAACATGAGTCTGTGGAGGACATTTCTCACTAAAACCATGATGGAGAAAGAGAAAAGAGGCGCACTGTGAGGGGAGCACGACAGTGAAGGCAGAGTCCATGCCACATGCTAGTTCTGCAGTGATTTCTTCCTACTTGTCTGTGACTTGCACTTCGTCGACGACCTGCCTTCTACGCCTCTTCCCCTAATGATGGATGGCTGCAAGCCATCTCAGAGCCAGGGACGCTTCCACAGCCACCAAAGTGTGTGATGGCGCTGGTGAAGCTCCTCAGGTGGCACACCAAATGCAGCACAACCCTGGCCCTGACTCCTGACATTTTTAGGTCTAGCTTGGTTTGAAACTGAGTTGATTCTTTTCAGAATTTAATTATTCAAATTTATCCATTTAAATGGGCTCACCACTGTGCAGTACTTAGAGGAGGCTAACGTGCCAGCAAAAATTTCTTTTATTTTCAATACTGAAACGAACTTGGAAGGTATCTAATTTTGCTTCAAGCACTTTCACGAAGCTGTGAATGCTTCCGCCTCCTGCCAAATTAGCTGCCTGTTTGCAGTCTCCAGCGAGGTGGAGGAGGCTGAGCAGTCGGCTTGCTTTCTTCTTAAAGACGCTGTGCCAGTGAGAAGGAATGTTTCCCCTGCAGGGAAATTATCTGCTGGCAAAGACCCTGGCTGGGCACTTCTCCAAAGTACAGCTAACTCCCCAAGGAAGCCACCAGGCTGCTTTGCCCCATCCAGAAATTCTCTGGCAATAAGAACCTATGTGTGTACAAATCAGTTTCCAGAGAGCTGGAGATGCAGGCCAGCACTGGGCTCCAAAACTGGAGTAGAAAGTGTGTCCAGCGTGATGTGCCCAGGCAGACAAAGGAGACGACAGTTCATAGATATAAGGACGTGATGTTTTTTTTAAAAATCCAATAGCCCACTAAATTCAAAATATGATCCTATTGCTATTTGTTTTCAGATATGGGTCACTTGAAAGATTAGTAGGTTGCCTAGTGAACAAAACGAAAATAAGAAAAGAAAGAAAGAAAAACAGCTGTTTTGAAGACAAGTTGGATCTCACCAGCTATGGTCATTAACAACATAGCCACACCTGTTAACAATACCTTGGCTCTCGGAGGAGTACTGAGCAGTATTTTTTTTTTTTTTTACTACTATGACACTAACTCTCAATCCCTCACTCTTCCATACAATACCAAATAAAAGGAGGCACATGGTCATCTGTGAGCATGCCTCCAACCATGAAGGAATTACTCACTAAGAAAGGAGACAGAGACATGCAGACACAGAGCACACACGGCTTATGCACTGCATGAGCCATCTGGAGGCCACGGAAGGACACATCCCAGATCTACAGATCTGCAAATAGTTATTTTCTATGTGCCATATTCAAAACTGAGTGAGAAACGGAGGGTCCTTGCTTTTAAGAAGACCACATCAGGAAAATGTAAGATTACTTTGGAAAGAGAAGGCACACAGAGAATGTCTGCACAAGGAAAAAAAAGGCAAAAATTCAACTCAAACTGAGATGGGCAGAAATGATTCCTGGACCAAGCGTAGAAGGGAACCAACCAGAGGAAGACAATAGAAGGGCTTTGCAGAAGCTTTTACATGTGCAGGCAAAGTTTGCTTTATGCACTTTGCCCAGGGATTAAGTTCAGGGTGGAAAGGGAGAGATGGCACTGGAGAACAACATGATGGATGCCAATGATGGTGCTTGGAGGTCACTCTGCAGAGGCTGAAGGACCAGGACCAGTGCCAGGAAGAAGAAGTGGTCCCCAAGGAGCACACTGCAGATATCCTCAGGTTCAGGTGGGGTCGGACTCCAGAGCACTCTTCCTCAGAGGAGGCAGGAACCAGAGTGATCCCAGGGTAAGCCCAGGATGGTATGTGCAAGACAGCACTAAGATTCTGCGATTCCTGATGGAGTTTACAAGCATCTTCCACACACAGTAAATCATACTCCAAGATGACTGAGAATCTACCTGCCCCATCCTTCAAACCTCAGCATAAGGCTGGGCACATGAGAGGCACATGAATGAGTAAAGACTGTCCTGCTGGGAAGAGCCATTCTTTCAACAAGGAGAAGTGTTTCTATCCCACAAGTAAGGCTGAATACTCCCTGCAAGCCACACAGGCACTGCCAAGCTTTCCCCATGTGGAGTCTTGACTGCTGACAGAAGACTCAGAAACAGCCTCTTACAGGAGAACATTACTCAAAGCTGTTCTTTTCCCCACTGTCTTTTGATGACCTGACCCTCCTCCTATGTTTGTATTTTAGCTAAGTAACATCCAGTAACATCCAAGCGAAGATTTAAGACTGAAACTGGAAGTCAATGTATTTCCATTTGTTACACCCACAGATGAGCTCCTAGGACCCCCAGCCTTGCTGGTCTGTTCAGCCCTCCCTTCTAGGTTCCTTCCTCCGCTGCCTCATTCCAAGCCTTTGCTGCCTCCAGCAACTGCCAAGCTTATCATCACTCGCCCTTCAGAGTGGCTCCTTCCGGGGAAAATACGACCACAGGCCTCCTCGGGCATGAACACCTTTTGGACTCAGCACTGGTTGGACTTTAACATGTGAAATGAGTTGGCTGTGATCATTCATTCCACTCCCAACCAAAGAGGTGCATCCATCACCTGTTCCCAACACCTATGGGGGTTATTCTTTCCTCTTCTATTTCTAAACACTGTCTTTTCCAAAACTGGTCTTCAGAAAGTAGAAGGAAACAAGAGAGTGATGAAGAGCCGTAGTAAGACAGTTCCTTGCATCAATGAGGATGACTATATTCACGCGGAGATCCTCACACCTGGGTGAGGGTGTAGCCTCTGGACACCTCCCTCACTGTTGGTAAGACTCTGAGGATGGCAGAGCCACAGTGGAAAACGACTAGCCCTTCACTAAACATTAAGAACAGAGCTACCAGATGATATGGGAGTGCCATCTCTGGGCATGGACTTAGAGGAGCTGAAATCAAAGATTCAGGCAGACATCTGTACATTCCTAAGCAATGTAGAATTATTCCAACAGCTAACAGTGGAAACAACCATTGACAGGGAAGTAGACAGACAAACTGTGAAATACACATATGCAGGAACATTACACAACCAGAAAACAGGGAGTTCTGACAAAAACAGTAAAACTTGAAGAACATTTGTTAAGTGAAATAAACCAATCACAAATGGAAACATGTTCCGACTCCCCATATGTGAGATGTTGAAAGAAATAATATTCATGAAAACAAACAGACAACAACAATGATAACGTGAGTGCAAAAGTATTAATTCAAGAATGCAGCATTGTTTCTTGTAAAGAGAAGAACGCTGTAGAGGTCCCCTGCACGGCAACATCAAGGCACTTCACAGGTTACTTAAAGTGGTTATGATGGAAAGACATTATAGTAAGTATGTTTTGCCACAACTACAAATGAAAGTTGTTATCAAACATGAAAAGTAGTTACCAAGCATGAGCACATACAAAATAATTCTCGTTTGTATACTGGAATATGTATTTTAAACATGCATTCTGGATGAGTTGTTTTGGTTTGAGACAGGAAATTACTACTGCTTTGAACTTACTGCACTGCTGAGGCTGGCCCTGATCCTCCTGCTTTCATCCCCTCAGTGCCTGCCTGACTCTGCCTACCACGTCCCCTGGATGGGGGGCCTGGTGGCACTCAGAGGAAGGATAGCAGGCTACCAAGAAGAGAATTGATACCCTATGAGCATATATAGGGGGAGGAAATCCCCTTCAGTCATAGTCATAGGGGAGGGGAGTAGAGGGAAAGCAGTAGGGAGGGAGGAATGGGAGGATACAAGGGATGGGATAACAATTGAGATGTAATATGAATAAATTAATAAAATATATTTTTAAAAAATGAAGAAACTTTTTAAAAAGGTTTATTGTAATTTATAAAAATAATCATGGGTACAACAGTATGTTCCTACCTCAGGAAGCTGAACTACAGTCTGCATCCCTAAATCCATCCTGCTAAGCACAGAAATACAAGACACAAAGACATCAAAGCAAACTGTGAGTGCAAGGGCCTCACCCTGCAGACTCCTCTCCATCTTCTCAGCATGACTCTCTCCACCCAGCTCTCTTCTGGAATATTCTATGGTTCTTACAGTGGACCTGCTCACCAGGTCTCCTTCTGCAAACATGTCAGGGTCGAGCAAGAATGCAGCCCACCTGGAAAGCAGCAAGTGACTTCTCTGGTACAAAGCCAGGGCAGTGATTCTGGGTCTTTGCCAGGTGGATGGGTGGACTAAGCCTTCAGCTAGCACTCCTTGCTCTCCTTTCTCCAAGCCAGCCCTTGGGAACCAACCACAGAGGTCCGAATGGCTCTACTTAAGACTCCTTGTAGTCTCGCTGTCCTCTCTAAAGACAAGAACTCTAGCCACTCACTCCAGGGTGTGTGCTTCTATGCCACTGAGAATGAACTGACCTATGCAAGGGACTAGGACCAATGCAAGGAAATAATACTCGGCCTCCAAAAAGATGACCAATGGCTCTCATGAATCAGACTCATACAGATCCTGAGGGACTGGCTGCAGGTGATCTCAACCCTAATCTAGATTCCTACTGGAAGCCACCAGGCCTTTGGCTTTCTATGCCACACAACATATTAGGGCATGGCTACCAAAAAGGAGTGTGTCACCAGAAAGAAAATCCTTCCCAGGTACATCATGTCACATCAGCACTTTCCCAAGAGATCCCCAGAGACAGCTGCAGACACAGCTGCCCTCTGCTCTGAACCTCCTGCTGTCTTGCATTCATTCTAAATGCATTTACATGACAAGGCCGTGTTGACAGGCTCTCAGCAAAGAGCATCAGCACAAGCCAGACCTTAGCAATACCCAATGCTTGGAAGGAGCATAGCAGTCTGAAGTTTCCATCTGAGAAATGAGCATGCTCTGAGTCCAAGCTGTGCATTATCTGGAATTAAACAACTCTTTAATGAGGGCCGAGGTACTAAACATACTTCTTTCAATGTTCTTCTAGCTTAATTTATGCTGAGAGTATTTATACCTGCAACATAAAAAAAAAAAAAAAAAGGTATAAACAGCATGGCTATAGCTTTAATTATGCTTCCTTTTGCCCACTTGCTAGAGCCAACAATTTCATAATGAGGTGTCTGCCTTCCCATAAGTCAGAGTGGGCAATTTTTCTTCAATTATATTTTAATTCATGGGTAATCACTCTTTGCAGTGGTTAGCAAGTGCAGGGGGCTGAGCCAGGGAGAAAGAAGGTATGATGAAGTGTTAAATAATTTTACTTGAATTTGTACCAACAAGTATTGCATGAATGTGTGTGTTTGCAGAAGCCAGGTCAAGAGGACCTGTCATGCTCATGTCAAAAGCCTACAGAAGCCACCAGCTGGGATTCAGTCTAAAACACATTGCTTCTCCCCTGGGTTTCCTGATTCCCTCTGCTTACTTTTCCATTTCATCATAAGGCACTCCCCTCCTTCTACCACTTTTTGCTTAAGGATCAGAACATGACCTTGAGATTATTTAACTGACTGCATTTTCTCTGGGATTGCACCTATACCACTTTGCACAATATGTCATGTGCCGATAATGTCCACGCCCAGGGAAATTAATTAAAGAAAAAACAAACAAACCAATAAACAAAACCCCAGAGGAGTCAGATGTCTTACCAAAATTTCAATCTGAAGCTATTTGCTAAATTATTAATAACCAGGGAATATGTATAACACTTTGAAATAAAATAAGACAGGAACTTTGACGTCACAAAGCTTCCAAGCTAACAAGAAAGATGTTTATATAAACAGAATTCTTATCCTGACACTCATCTTCCTTGCCTGGTCCATTTCAGGAAAGGTGCAACATCTACCCCACATTTACATCTGAAACCTGAGAATCTTCCCTTACTGCTTAGTTCCTTGATTCTACTTTTCTGGATCTCAGTAGCTAAAGGCCAGACCCACCCCACCATTGTCTTTATTATGGTCTTTTAAAAAAGCTTTCTCCACAGTGTCCTGATTCCATGCTACATTTTCTATAGTAAGTGCCCTTCAGGTTACTGTTCCAGGCAAAGGCTTCTCATGTTTGTTCTCAGGTGCTCTCAGAAGGCACCAGGCCCTGCAGTGCCCCACATGGGCCCACACAGGCCGCCACAGACCACACCTCATCTCACCTTCCATCACCCTTCTTCCTGTATTCCACGTCACACTCCTGGTTTTGAAGCAGTTTAGTTCCCTTCTCTTTGTCTGAAATGTTCCCTTTCCCTACTTGTGTTTTCTGAGTGCCATCTTCACTCCGCTCACGTCTTAGATCAAGTGTCTCCCACTCTGGAAGTCCGACCTGACCACTCACCACGAGGTGCCCCACAGGCACCCACTTCATCTCACCTTCCTCATCTTTAGCCATCTAGAGGTTGATACTCTCCTCCAATCGTCATGGAAACCGGCACTGCCAATAGCAAAGGCTCCTGTCCTAGAAATATGTCTGGTTAATGGAAGCTCTCAGAAAGAGTTTGCTGAAGGGTGGTCTATCTCTACAAAGAATAATAAAATAAGTGTGATAGAAATGCAGCAATGTGTGCTGAACAGGGACATTTCATTCTGATGAAAGCTGAGGATGGAGTTATCTGCATGGTGCCTTGAAGAAGCAGATGGCAGGAAAAACAAGTACCATATCCTGGAAAAGTGAAGAAACAGCCCCTTAAGCATAAGCTTTTTCAGACAGACTAAATTATAGTCTCATCCTGAAAGTCACAAAACCTGTAGAGCAGTGGTTCTCAACCTGTGGGTCATGACCCCTCAGGGGTCACATATCAGATATTCCCATTATGAGTCACAACAGTAGCAAAATTACAGTCATGAAGTAGCAATGAGATGATTTTATGACTGGGCATCACGACAACAAAAGGAACTGTATTAAAGGGTTGCAGCACTAGCAAGGTGGAGAACCACTGTTGGAGAGGGATGTGCTGAGATGAACGTGCCGTGCTGTGCCCAGGTGTGCTGAGATGGACGTGTCTAGCCATGCCCAGGTGTGCCAAGACGGATGTGCCAGGCTGTACCCTGCCAAAATGTACTGATAGTGGGAATGCTTAGCGAGTTCTGGCTAAATTCTTGCTTTTAGACCTCAGAGAGTCACTGAAGTGACATTTTAGTTCTATACATGGGAAGTAAGAAGAATTTTGAGGATCTGGAGAGCTGGCTCAGAGGTTAAGAGCACTGGCTACTCTTCCAGAGGTCCTGAGTTCAATTCCCAAGCAACTACATAGTGGTTCACAACCATCTAGAATGAGGTCTGGTGCCCTCTTCTGGTGTGTAGTTGTACACGCAGATACAGCATTGTATACATAACATATATATATATAATATATGTAATATACATATTTATTTATTTATAAAGAAGAGTTCTGAGGATGCAAACTGGTATGCTTTGAAGACATTTTCTCAGCACTGGGGAAATTGAACTTCAAATCAAACAAAATATATTCTTACTTTTAATGGGACTACATAATCTGCATTTCATGGATGAAAAAGAACTCAGAGCTAGTAGCTGTGCAGAGATTACTTTTTTGTTTTCCTAGATAATGAATGGTCACACATTAAGTGTCCAAATGCTAGCAAACTCAAGGGCACATGGCACAGAGGATGAGGAAGATGGTAGTGAATTATAGGAAACAAATCCAAACAAAACTATTTTTCCAGACAAACAGCACTTAGCAGATGGGATCGCACTCCTGAAGCTGGTATCAATGCCGAGCACCAGCATATTATTATACAAACGATGTAAGGTCTATGAATGATCCCTTCCTGCCGCTGAGAAAGCCACCGCAAGCTCCTAAGAACCTGCGAGTTCGCATGCCTTCAGAAGGACTGTCTATTGAGTAGTTCTGAGGTTTTTGAATTTTGGCTTACTTCAAGAGAGAATTATTCAATGAGCATAACTTTTCTCAGTAACGACACAACATGAAACTTGAAAGGCTGCCTGGTAAGGACAAATCTGGATACCACAAAATAAGCGGTTTGGGTTGCCAGGAGTCCAGAGACCCTGTGCCTCACCAACTGGCTTTCTTCTTTCTTCGACTCAAGCAACACAGGATCTGGGCTTTGGCCTGCTGGTCTCCACAGGGAACAAAGTGGAGATGTGGCTTAAGGTGCTTCCCAGGACCATGAGGCAACAGCTCCTTGTAGGCATCTGCTGTACACCATGGAGAGGACTGGCTGCACCTCAAGGAGCAGTCAGAGACCAGGGCGATGGAAGCAGGATCCCAACTGGAGTGGGATTAGGCTGATGAGGTGAGAGCAGCGTTCAGGAGTCAGACTGACCAGGATGCCACCGCAGCTCTAACTCACAAGCACAGGCACCAGGTCTCCACATGGAGACCAAGCCTGCCGTGACTCTGAGAACGGAGAGCACAGAGGTGACTTGACACCATGTCTACCACAGAGTAAACAAAGGGCAGCTCCAGGACACATGCCTGCCCGCTTCATTTCACTCACCCATCTCTACTGTATGTGAGATGCTCTTGGTAGGAAACAAGAAATAGTGGAAGTTCAAAACTGAGGAATCCCCAAAGTCCTTTTGCCTGGCTCTGTTTCCAGGCGTTTTCACTATTGCTGTCATCTCAGTGACGAAGTCACCCAGCACTTGAGCACTTCCACTGACAACTCAAGGTCATCCAGCTGCTAAACCCATTTAAAACACTCTCGTTTGTGTCCTCAGCTATCTCCTGATGTCAGAATGCAGTGAAGACAATTCCCTGCGCTATAAGATGCCCTGAGATCAAGGCTGCCTCTGTTATTACAGATAATTTATAAAAACAAGATAAAAGCATTTAAGCCAAAGGGATCATGCACTGGGTAATCAAAGTGCCAACTTAAAATATTAGACAGTTATGAAAATGGTAATGAAGCTTGTAACCATCTTTGCTAATGCTTATTATGTTGTTAAGCAAAAAAAAATTCAGAGAACATAATCCCATTTATACCATGATTATAACTAAGCACAATTACGTACATACAGCATCGGCTGGAAAGGGACTTGGAAATGACTGTGGTTGACATGCTGAGGAGGTGCCCTTGCCCACGTTTTATTACCATCAAGGGACTATAATGTAGTTGGCACCATAAGCACCACCACACTACTAATCACTGGGAGGAGATGTTGCTGTTCACTTACCCAGGGTTATACAACATGACTGCAGACAGGTTCTCACAGGACTTTGAGAGGTCGGTCATTGACAAGCTGAAGGAGGACAGGAGGCCACTCTGATAGCAGACACAAGGTAGAATGGTTACCTTAGTGGGCCTATGAGAAGGCCAATGTTCAGCACCCAGTGCCTTCTGCTAGGGACAGGCAATGAGATGCACACACTCATGTGGATGCTTAGTATCTGGCAGATGAGGAATAGTGCCCTTACACACCAGAGAACACGTATCAGTGGGAAGTCACCAGGCATTTCATAGCTCAAAAGCTTCCTAGCTACATTGCACTCAAGTCTGTGTAGAAGTTAGAAATCCCACCTCTGGCGCCCTCCACACACACCTTTACTGAGTGACAGATAAAAGGATAGGTGAGGAGAGGCCCAAGAGGTAAGAACTACTCTATCTGGGGCCAATGAAAGCCATAGACAGACAGGTTCCCCCATCTCTCTCTAGAACCCTGTCTAAAATGGACTATCTCCGGTGGCCCCGGGCAGGAATGAGCAGGAGTTACTGGCTAGGTCATTATCCCTGGATTAGGCTGAGGGGAGCAGCTTTGTTCTCATCTTCCATCAAAGGTCCTGGCGCTCTTGGGCAACCCTATAGCAAGTCTACGATGCTAGTCCCCTGTGGTTAGAACGTAGGCCTCAGGCTTGCAGGTCAGATTGTGGCCCTGGCTGCCCACCTGCTGCCCTCAAGGTAGGTTACAGGGAGTCTGCTTTCGCCTAATTTCTAACTCAGTTATCTGTAATTTGGGGTGGTAACAGTTGCTGTACAGATAATATGGCAGAATATCAGCCTAAGTTGAGCACAGTTTCTTTCTAGCTCGTGAAAATACAAGCTGCAGCTTTTATTGTCTTCAGAAGTCTAAGGAGCGACCATGGTGCAGACTGCTTTCCTTTTCCCTCACTGGTCCTCTCTTTCCGAGGGCTTCAGCCTTCCTCCATGATCGAGCACTGCGAGACCTCTGAATGTCCTCATCCAACCTGTGGTCCTAAAAACTGTCCCCACTGAGCCTCCCACCAAGGTGAAAAATCCCAATTTACTGGGCTCGACTTGAGATAAAGAGTGTTTCAGTGCTATGTCACTTAGGCAGATTCCGGTAGACACTGATCACTTAATGCCACGTAAAGCCTAGCACCTCTGGGGATGTGCATACTAGAAGGATCTAGAAGGAACAGCTTCTTCCTGTGAGCTCCTGAATCCGATGTGGGTTACAGAACTTCCTTCAAAGAGGCTTCAGTCCCAGAAGGAAAAATGGTAGGACCCAAAGGACACCCCCGCCCCACCTCACCTTCCTCTTCTCCCTGAGCTTGGCGGCTTCCTTGGGATGGTTGAAGCGGAACATGTTGGTTCTTCCCAAGAGTATCACAGCACCTGGAACACAGGAGAAGAGCAGCAATGGATGGCAGGCAAGGTGGCATCTGTGGTGGGCAACGGACAGGGGCAGAGCACGCAATTCTCCTTCCAGCACACGGAAAACAATAAGGAGCCAGTGGCTTCAGTCTTCAAGGCCCATCTACAGAAGCTAATTTTAAACCTGAGGTGCTTTTGTTTTTACAGCTGGGTTTCACAATATTCAAAACAACCTGGGCAGAAGTGATGAATCTAAGCATTATTACCTATTATGAGATTTTTAGACATAATGTGCAAATAATTACATTTATGATTGTTTAGAAGGAAAAAAAAAAAAAAAAAAAAGAAGAAGAATGCTCCAGGTCTCTAAAGAGATGTAACATCAAGCGAAATATGTGATCTCAAACACAGGAAATGTGTATTAGTGGTGACAGAAGCATACATTCAAGGAAAACAGCTTCAGAGGAAACAGTGGAGCTGGCAGAGAACAATTCCTACTGCTAAAACCTGCTGGAAGCTGACGGAGAAGAAGCTGCATGCATGCATGCATGTGTACACACACACTGTGTGTGTGTGTGTCTATTCTCAAGGGAGTATGTTGCTTCCTACAACAAACCCTGTTAAAATTTAGACGTATGCACTAAAGAAAGGGGCTGGGCAAGAGTCCTCCTTCAGTGCCCAGTGCCCAGTGGACAAAGAAGTCAAGACCAGTGTCCAAGAATGACCAAGCCCAGGAGGAGGGTCAGCTCAAATAAGGAAATAGTTTCTAAAGTCAGACTTGTCAGATGCAGCACATTGGCCATGGAGGGCAGTGAGCTTCCTGACCTCCAAGGCATTGAAAAGAAGCAATGCTACACACAGGCTCGCTAGCCCGCGGTCTTGTTAATGCCGCGGCACCTATGTCACCTAATGTCAGAACACAGTGTTCAGGCTTTGTCCCCAAAAGGACAAGACTCATGCTCTGGAGTCAGCCATCAAGAGCAATGATTGTGTGACCGTCCAGCATCAAAGTATCAAGTGGAGATGGGAGTAGCTAGAGGCAGACTTTTGCACCGAAGACCAAAGCTGGTCTCACTGGACAGCTGCGGAGCAGGAAGGAGGAGCGCCATGGGTGTCACCGGGAAAGCCTGACCCACAGACAGGATACTAGCTAAGCCATGTTTAGAACCTAGAAGTTCAAATCCAATCCATACAGGGGATGTATGAAGCAACAGCGAAAACAGACACCTGCTGTGTGGATTTGGAGAGCTGGGAGAACGGTTGACCAGGTTAAACAATCTAGTGCACAGTGATAAAAACCAACCCATAACTTTTGTGATTCCCACAGAAAAAAATTTCAAGAACCAAAATACTGATTGCCAATAGTTAAAAACTTAAAAGATTTCACACAAAATTTGGGTATCTTCCTAACCTCCCTTGAAAACTCAGAAAATACAGTGTGTTGAGAGACCGTATCAACCCATCCTCAATGCCCTTGGTGCCAGTTCAGGAGCTGCTGAGGGCTGATCATGAACAGCAGCCTCTTGCTTACATGTGGCCTTTGCTTGGACCTAACGGGTCCTATACTCTGGACCTTTAGTAAGGACACCATTGGCCCACCTGTGCTGCCTCCTAGTCAGTATATTGTCTTAGATGTCTCAGAGGAGCGCCAAGGCCACACAGTTCACCACTGACTGGTTCAGTAAAGGCACAGGAGAAACTGAAGAGCTGGGTTCAGGTGGAAGGCATTATTTCATAGGAAATGGAGTCAACATGAAGAGAAGACAGTTTTAGGAGACTCACAAAGTAGTAGATATTTTCATGCATGGGTCTCTGCCACTCATGGGAAGGCATCATTGCTATAATGAAGAAATGTGTTTTTCACCTTGTCCACTACTAAGACTCAGAGCTGGGCCTTTTGTAGAAAGTCCGTATCTAAGCAGTCATATTAGGATATACGTATATTTAATATGCTTAAATTACATTGGAGATTATTAAGGCCATCAAATTTGAGGTGTTAATCACACCTAATCCAACTCTTTTTTCCTTCTGTTAATCAAATGCCTAGCTGAGCAAGTTGAAAATTGCTAAAATATGTTAATGGAAAAATAGAATAGTATCTCAGAAACATTATTTCAACTCATATTAAGTCACTGAAAATAATCCAGCCACTTACGGTATTTGCATGAAATATACACTTAAAAAGCCCTCTCAAGAGTTATGAAACAAAGTAAAACTATCCGTGACAATTCATTGTTTCCGTTTAGATGTGTCGAGTGCCTGGCATACACAATGGGCTCCACTAACCACTGTCTCCTCTTCTTTCTTCTACTCTTCATTTTCACTATAGAAACACTGCATCAAAAACTATATGCCATGTTTCCATGATATCCCTGTTAATTCCTGTTCACTTAGTGAACACTTACTATATGCTGTTCATCAGGTGAACACAGAGGATGCAGGTCTGGAGAGAGCTAATGTATGTCTTGCCTTTCAGAGCATAAACACTAGACAGGGAAGGGGAAAAGAATGAAAAGCTTCCCACAAAGGAAAAGAACCAAGCTGCAGGGAGAAAAGGGGAGGCTGAGGAAGAAGTTCTTCAGGGCAGGACTGCTTAGGACAAGCTCTGATGGCTAGAGGCAGCTCATTGTTAGAGGACCTGGCTAGCAGGCACTGGGCCCTAGATTTGACAGCCAGTATCAAAACTGTAATCAATAAAATAGTGGGAGAAGCAAGTATAAAGATTCTGTAGCAGGTGTTTAAGTCTCAAACCTAGGACAAAGGGCTGACTCAGGAGTCCTTAATATATCAAAGCAGAAAAATAAATATATATATATATATACATACATACATACATACATATATATATATATATCAAAGCAGATATGACCTCCAGAATCTCCCAGCATTGCTCAGTCCCAACCTGGGTACCCTGCCTCCTACCCTGAACTCTCCAGCCCAGAGGCTAGGCTGCCCTTCCTCCAGAAGCTCTTCCTATATAACCCAGCCTTTTTGGCAATGTGCAGATCTTTCCTTCTTGGCCTCTTGGCCTCCTGGTCTCCTGGTCTTTCCTCCCACCCCCTCCTCACAAGGCTCAGTGCCAAGTTCACTCTGGACTCTCTCAGATGTCCCTGCCTCTGGCTATGCTCTCCTTTATTTCTACAATAAACCTTCCCCTCCACCATACCTAGGAGTAATCATATACTCCTTTTATTTCTTTTGTCTCTCAACAGGAACAGAGAGGAAATAAGACAGCAAGAGAGTGGCAGACAGGCATGTGGATGTGGCAGAGGGAATAGGGACACCACTGAACAAGATAAGGCTTAAGAGGAGAGGGCAAGGCCCCCGCCCTTCAGGATAGGGTAGGAAAACCACTGCCTTACAGAGGTGTGGTGGAACAGGAGCACATAGCAGTAGGAGATGTGAGTTAGGAAAGTGTCTTTGCAGCTGACAGAAGAATAACCAAAAGAGAAGCCAGGGGTCACAGAGAAGGTCCTCTAGAGAGGGAGGGGCCTCAAGCCTGGGAGAGGCAGCACAGGAGGAGAGCAAACAGTTTGGAAGCCATTTAGGTGATACACACAACAGAATTCAAGGAGGGGCATATGTGGGCAGGGAGGCTGAGGAGGAAGGCTCCAGCATTTCCACTACCTAACCAGTTAGACAGAGAGCTAGCCAGACTCAGCACTGGAAAAGGAACCACAGTGATGTGTTAGAAGGGAACATAAGTTCAGTTACTTTTAGAATAATGAACTTACAGCGTTTTTAGCAAATAAAAACAAAGAGATCTGAGGCTCTAGAAGAAAGGCCTGGAGCTACCTACCTACTAATGATATGTACATGAATGTGTATGCTTGCAGAAATGTATGGGGCGGGGGAGAGAACACAAAAAGGCAAGAGGTGACATTACCCCCAGCGCCACACTTTCTCTAACAAGGCCACACCTCCTAATAGTGCCACTCCCTATGGGCCTATGGGGTACATTTTCATTCAAACCACCAAACTATCTAAGAGTTTTCTTTACTTAATGAAGTCACCAATGTAAGAATGCCACTCAAGTAAAGAGGGAAACAAAGTGGGGAGGGGAGAGGAGGGGAGGGGAGAGAAGGAGAGAGGAGGGGAGAGAGGAGAGAAGAGTGGAGTGGAGGGGAGGGGAGGGGAGGGGATGGGAGGGGAGGGGAAGGGGAGAAGGAGAGAGGAGGAGAGGAGGGGAGTGGAGGGGAGGGGAGAGGAGGAGAGAGGAGAGGAGAGGAGAGGAGAGGAGAGGAGAGACCCGGAGGAAAGCTGGCTTTTAACAACAATATAATGAAGGCTACTGAAATGAAAATAAAAGACTGAACTCTTAAGAATAAAGAGGAAGAAAGCAGGAGCTGAGGGGAATCACTAGTGGAGAATGTTTCTAGAAGGCTAACATGGGAACTAGAAACTACTAGCGGCCGCTGTTTCAAGGAGAGCTGGGTAGGTGAGGGTCAAACCAAGAGAAGAGCTGGGAGAGAGGAGATGCAAGTATGCACACCTACCAAGGACAAACAGTGCCTTACAGACCTCTGTGGCAGGAAAGTCAGCTGCAGAAAGAGGCATCAGGATTAACATGAAACCCAGTGACAGGTGGTCTGAGACCTTCCATGCCCAACCATGGCTATGTGTGCCGAAACAGAGCTCGGGGCAGGGTGCAGCAAGATCCGCCTAAGAAAGTAAATGACCTAAGAAGGATCTTGACAGGCTAAGGAGCTTTTTGGGTCTCAGGTCTGTCCTGGATCTCGAGCTGCACTGCCCTTTAAAACACCTTTCTTTTCAGGGTTCAGCTCTTGGTTCCAGCACACAGGAGGTACCCTTTGAACCCAGATCACACCTATAACATGCTTATAGACAGAGGATGAAACAGGCTCCATGCCATAGTTAGTTTTGATTTATTATAAGGAAATTTGTGAGTATACTTGGAGAGCAATAAGGCAGCTAAAGGAAAGAGTAGATTGATAGGTGGATGGACAGACAAATGAGACTGGCTGGTGATGCAGTTTTCAAATGAGGGCGGAGACTATGGGTCAGTGTGTGAAACGACCACTGTACAAGCATGAGACCTAAGCTTAGATCATTAGCACCCATGTAAAAATCCAAGCATGGTGGTACACCTGTATCCCCAGCATTGGGGAGGTTGCGCAGGAAGGTGAGAGACCTCGTCTCAAAAGAATAAGGTGGGCAAGATATTGAGGAAGACATGCGACATTGGCCTCTAGTCTTCACACCCATATCCACTTTCCCCACCCCCACCCCCACCACACACACCATTGACACACACAATGTCTCTGGGTGAGACCAAGGAGTTATGGCCAAACCTCTCTGGAATTCAGTGTTCTCCTTTACTCATCAACTGGAAAATTCCTAAGGTTCCTTCCTGACCTTAAGTTCTTTTTAACTGTCAGTGGCTCCTTGTTTGAGGTTAATGTGATTAATTGCAGCAGATGGACTTTCTGTGATACACTTAATTTGTAATTTTGAAAGCATGTCTAAACCTCCCTGAAATATATGATGGCTTCTCTGTGATTACTTCAGAGCTTGTTAAATATCCAAAGACAGACAAATCCCAGACAGTCTTAAAAGGGAATGGAGAGGAAAATGACATTGTAAAGAGGGAGACAAAACCTTTTGTTTAAAAGAGGTAGAACACTTTTTTCATTTAAGTCTCTGTGAATGAGAGATGCTAATGATAGTTCATATGAGAGTGTCTTATTTTACTCTTTCAGGTAAGCTGAAAAAGTAAGCATATGTGTATTTTTAGTGATTTCTAGGGAGCATAGGGACACACTTAATACAACAAGTAATCACCCTCCTTCTTACATCTTAATGAGAGTTTCTAATTCTGCTACTGCATAAGTAAATTAACTTATTTTTCTATTAAATGTTGTCATATGAATATTTAAGAGTTGACTTATACAAGATGCTGTTCTGAGTTATAACTGAAACAAATGCATAAGACAATGTGGTCCCAATTGTGATGTCCAGGGTAAGAGAAGCTGAGAGGCTTGAGACAATAAAAGCAGGATCTGCTTCAGAGCTCTTAGTTTTACATTTTAATTATTTAAGAACCCCCATACCTCCCCCTACCCAGCATATGCCGCAGCTGCACTCCTAACTTAGTGGAAGAGGTTTCATTTGAGTTGTGATGGACAGAGAACCCAGATGCAGAACACCATGCACTGCCCTGAAAGGTCGCTCAACAAGAATCTTGAGTAATGAAGGACAAGGATATTCTCGTTTTGTTGCCTGACTACAGGTGAAATAAACTGCTTATAAGATATTTTCTGTGGTTTAAAATGGCTTACAAATCTTATATTGAGATGGTTTGCAATGTTAGCACCATTTGGGGTTCATGATAGAATCTATTCTTCAATATCATGTACCAATACATGAGAGCAAATTAAGTTGTATGTTCTAGGACTTTACACTGCTTTAATAATAGCGATTACTCAAGGCACAGGAATTACAGTAATTCTATGTCAAAAATGTCCTTGAGAAGTGAAATGGGTAAGGCTAGAAGTTGTAGGGATAGACAATTTTAAGCAGATTCTAAATGAATTCAGGCAAGACCTGAGGGTAGCACTGACTGGCTTGGGCACGAATAACAAACACTGGCACTGGGCACCAATGTGATGGTGTAGCAGATGTCACTACCACTGTATGCCATCAGGTCACTGCTGTTTGCGATTGTAACAATGTGTATGAGACCTTACCAAAAACCCACACAGGCATTAACACATCACTTATCAGTGCTCACACTGTAAATTCAGAGTCATAACTTCCTGCATTAGATAAACCACTTTATCCCTCACTTATTCACAGTAAAATTAAAATCTGTAAGCTTAGATTCTGGGCCTCTGGAGAGGAAAGGAAATTGATTTTCAATCTTTGCTATTGATGTTCCCAGTCAAATACCATCAAGGGTTATTTGATGGTCTGTATATGAACTGAGTGCAGAGCTTTTAAATCCTCAAGATTTAGCAGCCCACCCCTCCTCATAAAATCCTCAGTGTGTGCACGGGTGAGCCAGGCTAATGGTTTCTTTTTAAAACATCATGGGGAAAGCAGAGTGCTTCCTGTATGGGACAGATCAGTGCTTCCCAAGGAAAATGTGGATTGGGCATGAAATAACTCAAGAGCAACGGAACAGATGCTAGGAGAATGACTGCGGGTTGTCTGTGGTTCACCGAGGCTTGTCTGGCTTACGGTGCTGCTGTCCCTAACTGGTGCTGCACATCAGAGTATGCCTTGCCAGGGACAAGGAGGTCCTCCACACCTGCTGACATATCCTCAGAAGGACCAATGTGTCTAAAACGGATGGATGGGCTGCCATAATGGCAGTATAGAGAGTCAACAGTTTAAAACCTGCTGCTTAGCTGACAGACTCAGCTCAAGGTACCAAGACACCAAGGAAAGTTGGAAAATCTATCAACTAGGTGTCCACCACCCTGCCATCTTAGTTGATTTCAATGCAAAGGAAACACTGAAAAAAGTGTTTACAATACAGGCCTGTCATGGACATCGGCAGTGCTTCATCCACAGTATTGAATACTGCCCTTCATATCACTCTTTTAAAAACTGCTGGGGAGAGTGGAGAGAGCTTGGATGTCTAAGTGCACCAAACGGATAATGACCACTTTCTTTCTCTTGGTTCGACTAGGAGGAAAGTCCAACATGCTTATTAGAATGAAGTAACTCCAGGAGAAGCCCTCTGCTTTAGTCTGGACAAGAAGGCAGGAGGTCCCTGGTGTCAAATGAAGGGAGCAGAAGCTCTGAGTTATTATATCCAGGATG